>NW_028230455.1:11158935-11341473 GCF_043228905.1 Azolla caroliniana | reverse complement strand
TAAATCAATCGTTGCTTTCTTCTTTCATTCTCTTGAACGAAATCATCCTCCCTTCTTGTTAATGAGACCTATAACACATCGAAATGGGCCCGATTTTTTGTTTTTTTGTAGAATCTCTACCACCATGGTGCAAGAAGGATAGGTGTGGTGTCCCTCCCCCCGTTCGGGTGCGTACCATTGGAGCTCACCGTCTCCCGGAGCTCATCTGGTTGTGTCGAGAGCCTAAACAAGGTTGCGAGCAACTACAATGTAGCCCTCAACGAAACAGTTGGCCGCCTCGGGGCCTCACTCCCGGGCCTCAAAATCGCCTACTTTGATGTCTACACAGGTCTCCTTGACCTCATAAACAACCCTGCTGCAAATGGTAACTCATCCATCATCATTCCTTCTTTTCGTGTTCTTCATTTTCGGCATTGATTTTCCAAACAGAGTGCATTAAATGTTAGGCACTGTTTGGTGATCCATTTAGGGTTGTCACACATTTTAATGTGCCATTAATGCTCATTATATATATTGTGCTTACCATGTGATTGATTATTGGGCATAGCAAACATTTATGCACCTGTTGGTGCCTCATTTATTGTAACATTGTATCCACCTATTGGTTCTTATTGCATATTGTGCCTGCATTGATGTAACTACCCTCCTAACATTTATCCACCCATAGGGGCTTATTCATTGCCTTTTCTTTTATCCTCCATTCTGCCAGGATGTGCCCATTTATTGTCATTTATGTATAATCCTAGGTCTATATAAGACACCTGGTAGACCGTAAGTCTATATGGCAATCTTTTTGACCTATTGAACTCTTTAAGGGTTTGTATGTATGTATGTATGTATGTATGTATGTATGTATGTATGTATGTATATATTATAGTATGCTCACAATAACAGATTGCATGTTTTATGAATGAGTGAACATATATCGATCCATAACTTTGTTTGTTGTATATGTCAGAAACAAACATATATCTATATATATGGATCGATAACTTTGTTTGTTGTATATGTCAGAAACATACACGCATATCAATCGATTGATAACCTTGTTTGTTTATGTCAGAAACAAACATGTATCAATCGATAATCTTGTTTTTTATATACATCGGAACTGAATATATATTTATCGATAACCTTTTTTTTGTTGCATATGTAGGATTCACCGAGACGAGGAGAGGATGTTGCGGAACTGGCGCAGTTGAGACCGCGATTCTTTGCAACAGGCTTAGCATTGGGACTTGCACGAACGCGACCCAGTATGTCTTCTTTGATAGTGTTCACCCTTCTCAAGCTGCAAATGCCATCTTGGCCACTGGTCTCCTTGAGGCTGGAATTAGTCTTGTAACATAAAAAAGAACAAAGAGTTAAATTTTTTTCTTTTTCTCCTTGGATTTTTGTTGTCTTCTTTTACTGTATGAATCCAATATAAACTCCTATATTATTCTTTCAAAAGCCATGGATTTTATTTGTTGCATCACACTTATTAGTGTTAAAGAAAGAGAGGAACAGTTGTTGTTACTCTCTTGAATACTATACTGAGTGTGTTTGTTGTGTCCAAAGTGAAAGATTATGATGCATAGAGATAGGTATGCCTACATGCATGTGTGCGTGTTCACATTCAATGATTCTTTGGTGGTGGTTAATAGTAAAAGGAGTCAACATGTCAGTGTCTCTATACCCTCGTGGTAATGGGGATTCGGAAGTAAGTCCTAAGGTGAGGTGTGCATTAGCTAGTTGTATGTGACATTGACATACATGACATGGTTGTGTAGTAAAGGCCCACACTCTTGTCACGCAGGGTCAATGGATTTAAAATCTTTTCCTTCTGTCATCTTGACGTGCGATGTATAATTCCATAAAGAGGGAAGTTGTGCGAAGCTTATCGTAAATGCCCCTTGAATTTAATGCGAAGCTCGTACGAGTTAGGTGCCGATGCACTTTTTTTTCCAAACGCAGCAAAGCTGACTTAAAACTATTTCGCAATAGTGCTTTGCGGCCTTTTCATTTTCATTTTCACTTTTACTGTGTATATTAAAAACTTGTTTGTTTGCATAAAGATGGTTTCTAAAGGTATGCCGAAATTCGGACTTGCTCCTTGTCTTGTGAAGAGCGTGGGCTATTTTGATAGCCAATTAATGGTGTGATGTAAGTATATATTATGTTCATTGCCATTCATTCCCTTGGGTGGTGAGTCTCGACTGTAGAGAAATGTTCGCACAAATTTCAATGAAACAAACATATGTAACCATTTATTTTGGCCTTTTCATAGATGAGGCTTTCATACATAATACATAGATTGTGCTTTCAAAAATATATTGATGGACCATGTCGTGCACATTTCTGACACAACAGTGTAAGAATATAGAAATATGGTAATTGTTGGGAAAATTAAAGTCATCTTGTTTTAGACCTTAGTAAGCTAGAGTGCCACGTTTTTTAAGAATTATTATCTCTTGTGGAGCATGAATGTCCATCTTGGGAAGATAGAAATGACGCGGTGAATGTTGGGAAAATTAAAGTCATCTTGTTTCAAACCTTAGTAACCTAGAGTGCCATATTTTTTGAGAACTACTATCTCTTGAGGAGCACAAGCATCCATTTGGGCACTAGAGTGACACCGCATGCAAATATAGTTTTAAAACTTGTGAACCAAGTTGCAACTTTATTACCATGCCTATAACCTCGTATGAATTAGAAAATTGGGGATCAAGGCTCTAATATACATATATACAACCGTTTCTTGAATAAAACAACACTAAATAAGAGGAATGCAATGGATGGGGTCACATGTTAAAATCACTCACCATGTGGACATCATGTGTCATCAATACTCAACTATAACCTGCTCGTTGGTGGACACATCTATTTATTCAAAGTGGACAATAACAAGTGGTTTTGATGAGCTCAATTTTGGTGAGAAAAAAGGCAAAGACAATGTTTGTCCACTATTTTAATCAAAATTCTTGTATGGAAACACCATTATGGACAATCCAAAGATAGAAGCCACTTCCAAACAAGCTTCGATAATCACAATGGCTAGTTCTTTGTTGTCGAATAATATATTGATTGTTGAGAAAGCTTCAAAAAAACCAAGGGCAAGTGAAGCCAATATGGAAGAGCATGGAGTAGACATGGTGCCTAAACAACCATACACACAAATCTTGACCAAAGGTGAGGAAGAGACAAGAGAACAATGTTGGAATGCACTTCATGAAGTTGATAACCAAGCAACCCAGGACATTCTACTTGACAATGATATTTGGCTGACACAAAGTTGAAGGATATTGTAGAGGTGGAGAACCATAAAAGAACACCCTCAAAGCCTTCGGAATATTTTATGATGGAGGTATAATTTGTTTCTTCACATGGAAAATACCATTGGTAGATTGGGTTTACTAGAGGATTAATGCAATAATGGGGGACATATAGTGTTGAAGATGTATACAAGGTCTCGGAAAGTTTTGTTTAAAGTTACATTTAGAGCAAAAGAACAACAAGACATACTTTTGTCTCACTTTCTTGTTTTCTTTAATAATATTTGGTTTACATTGCCCCTTGGAAGTCAATGCCCGAATTTCAAGCATTTTTGAAGTAAAAGTGCCTAATTTACGTTGAGATGTGTTGTAAAATTTTATTTCTATATTAGAGCATGTGTTAATAATTAGGTACTTGACTAAGGGTTAACTAGTATCAAATTATGTGAGTAGTTAATCACGTATGTGGTTAAGCAATGGAAGACTATGTGATATATGTGTGTGTATGTGGATGCACGTGTGAAAGAGGAAGTTACACTTAGGAACACTATGGGGGATGATTAACAAGAGTATAGCTTAAAGACCTTTCTCTATATTAATAAGCATCATCAAGTTACAAAAATGCCCACAATGAAGGTATATATACATCTCATGTGCAAGAGTGCACGTGTGAGGAGAATATAGGTACAAGGATATAAGTCCTATATTAAATGAACTTGAGAGTGGAGGATCTAGAATGTATCCCACTTAAGTACAAGTGCAAAATCCTATTTAAGGGCTTAAAGTCAACACACTAACTAGATTCTACTTATGTAAATATTAAGTTATATAATTGACAAAATAACTAAACCTAGTTGAGCTTGATATCTCAACACGCCCCTTCAAGCTCAAGTGTGTTGACTCCGACGTCTTGTTCGGCTTCCGGTTCCGGCTCGCTTTTGGCTTCTGACTCGTGTCGACTCCTGTCCCACTTTAAGCTTTCAGCATTTCCAGTCGGTAGTTTTGGTTCCTCCCCCTCAAGCCGGTGACGAAGGCTTGTAGTGTTGAGTGGTCGAAGGCTGAGTGCTAATGAAAACTGTTGAAGCTTGTCTGCTCCTAAGGCCTTGGTGAAGATATCGGCCGTCTGTAGGTCAATGCTGATGTGGAGAATATCAATATCTGCATCAATGATGTGCTCTCGAACATAGTGTTAGTGTACCTCTACGTGTTTTGTTCGTGCATTAAATATCGGATTTCGGGCTAGCTGAATGTTGCTTTGATTGTCGTAGAAGATACATATAAGTTCGACGACCGATTCATTAAAGTCCTTTACATGTAGTCACTTCAACCAAATGGCTTCGTAGGTGGCTAAGGTTGTGCCCCTGTATTCGGCTTCAAGGCTCGATAGAACAACTGTATGTTGCTTCTTGCTACTCCATGAGATTTCTCCGCTTTTGAGTGAGAAGACGAAGCTAGAAGTTGCCCGTCGATTGGATACACTGCCAACCCAATATGCATCTGTGCATACTTCTAGATGAATAATTGCTCACTCCTTGTCGAAGTTCCCTAATCCATGCTCCTACTAACATATCGTAAGATTTGCTTAGCACAATGCAAATATGTGTCTCATGGTGTTTACATAAATAGGCTAAGTAGGCCGACCGGATAGCTCAGGTTGGGTCAGGTGATAGTTAGGTAGATGAGACTCCCGATGATTTGCCAATATTGAGTCGGCTCACATGGTGTGCTAGAGTTCAATTTGGGGTCGATGGGAGTCAAGATTGGCTTGTGGTCCATCATGCCGAACTTGAATAGAAGATTCTATATGTGGTGGCATTAGGAGAGCATGATGCCGGTGCCGGTTCGAATGACCTTGATTCCTAGGAAGTAATGAAGTTCGTGTCGAATATGAGTGTATAATGGTCGTATTCACACTGTCCCTTTGGATAGCCCAAGTTTGGGCTATTTCTGTAAATAGCATAAAGGGCAGTTGCCCTAGGATAGTCACTATATAAAGTGACTTTGTAACCTTTAGTGGTGGTTGGTTGTCATTTGTAACTGTTGCTATTAAGAAATAAAATGTTTCTTTGTGCCTACCTGTGTGTGTGTGTGTGTGTATCTTGTATATTCTCATACACAGGTCCTTCAACATCACAGATGTTGTTTGTTCTTCCGCATTGACGACCTTGTCCCCAACATTTGGTATCAGAGCGTCGAAGGTTCTTCAACCCGTTGCTGGCCGTCATAATACACCACACAACACTCTGTTTCTGTTTTTTTTCTTGAAGAACAGAGAAGAGAGAAGACAAACAAGAAGTCTGCATCTCACTGTGTTAAATCACTAATTGGAGTACGCTAGCCGGCTGTACTCTGTTCCCGTTACTGTAACCACTTGAGACCAGTCTTCAGGCAACAACCAAATTCGTGCTTTATTCGGCTAATCGACATTCGGGAGGATTAGTTGGATCCGTCCCTCTCATCGCTATAGTCATCTGAAGCAAAATCAGATGGCATCAACATCCGGCTCATCGGAGATGAGTCTAAGGAGGTTCGACGGTTCGAACTTCAACTTCTAGAAGGAACAAATGCAGGACTATCTCATAGTCAAGGGTCAGATAGACCCGATTGAGAATGAAAATCCTCTAGAAGCATACAAGGCAAACGAGTGGCTAAAGTTGGAAAGAATCGTCCGAGCCACGATTCGGATGCACTTGTCGGAGTCAGTGTACTTCACAATGCAATCATGCTCGACAACTTTTGAACTTTGGAAAACACTGTCGGAAACTTATGAAAAGAAGGTCGCTGCAACTAAGATGTATCTGATCCGACACCTCTACAACTTGCAGATGAAAGAATCCGATTCGGTTCAGGCACACCTCAATGAGTACGAAAGCCTAAGCTCCGAAATATCGTCTCAGGGGACGACAATAGAGGATGAACTCAGAGCAATGATACTCATGAGTAGTCTCCCCTCCTCTTGGGAAACTTTCATCACAACCGTGTGCAATGCTTCAACAACTGCCATTAAGTACTCCGAAATCACGAGTGCAATCTTGACTGAAGCAACTCGGAAAAAGTCTTTCGCCAAAGACTCGGCAGATGAAGCTTATGTAGTACAAGGTTTGACCGACTGATCGAACAACCGGGGAAGAAGTTCTTCTCGACCGCCGAACAATCAACGAAGCTGGAGCAAGTCCCGGGACAACCAAATCTGCAACTACTGCAAGAAACCGGGACACATCAAAGCCGACTGTCGGGCACTCAAAGCTAAAACCGACAAAGCTTAGAGAGCGGATCAGAAGAGTAACAGGCATGAGGAGGTCAACTACGTCGGCTCTTCAGCCGAAATATTGACGACCGACTTGAACATACTGTCCATAGAGAACCCAGTCGAATCAGAAGTTCTACTTACGACTGAGGAATTGAGCACATGGCTCCTGGACTCGGGCGCATCGTATCATGTGACACCTCACCGATCTCGGTTTCGACAATACTCGGACCGGCACTCCGACTCAGTTTGAGTCGGGAACTCGCAACACTGTGCCATAATTAGAATTGGCACCGTAGAGCTCAACCTTCTAGGTGGCTCTACACTTGTACTACACAATGTCTAACACGTTCCTGAGCATTCAAGACCCTTGATCTCAGTCAGACAACTTGACGAAGTCGGCATCCGTGCCAGGTTCTCATCAAGAGGGCGGACACTCCACAAAGGGAACCTCTTGCTTGCTCGAGGACCAAAGGTACACTCTTTGTACCCTTTATATGTCACACTCAAAGAGGGTGACTTATTTTTGGTTGATATCCCCGTGTCATCATTATGGCACGGACGACTTGGACACCTCAGCAAGGCCGCCATAACGCACCTATCCAGAGCCGATTACATCCCCGAGCTCTCCTTCTCGGATCACCAATTCTGTGAGCATTGCCAGTATGGCAAACAGGTAGCCGCATCACATCCGACATCAGCACCAAGAGAATCGAGTCCCCTCGATTTGGTCCACTCGGACGTCTGTGGCCCGATGCCACATCTGTCTCTCGGTGGTGCTTCGTACTTTGTCAGTTTTATTGACGACTCGACTCAAAAGGTGTGGGCTTATCCCATTAGAACCAAGGATTGGGTGTTCTCGATCTTCTCCGAATGGCTTGCAATGGTCGAAAACAAGACCGGTTGGAAACCAAAATTTCTTCGAACTGATAATGGAGGAGAATTCAAGTTTGACTAATTCGTCAAATTTTGCCAGGAACGCAGCATTCGACGTGAATATACAAAACCCTATAGTCCAGAGCAGAATGGAATTGCTGAACGCATGAATCAGACGATTCAAGAATGCATAGTATCCATGCTCCAACACTCCGAACTCTTGGATGGCTTCTGGGCGGAGGCTCTACTTACGATGTACACATAATAAATATGTCGCCAAGTAGACCTCTAGGACTTAAAATACCTCAGGAAACGTGGACCGACAGTAAGCCGAATTATGATAAGCTGAGGATCTTCGACTGTGAGGTGTATGTCCTCATACCGAAAGACGACCGCCAGAAACTCGAACCAAGATCAAGGAAATGCGTTTTCCTTGGATATGGACCTGATGGCGAGATTGGATACCGACTCTAGGACCCCGAGCATAGACAAATCGTTTGAAGTTCAGATGTCGTGTTCAACGAGTCGGCTATGCATAAAACGACCGAAAGGCCTATTGAAGTCCGAAGGGTAATATTTTCTGAAGTGCCAACCCTTCATGAAGGCCCAACCCACAACACGAGATCGGTTTCACGGATAACCGACACCTCCCGTCCTGAATCCACCGATTCAGCACAACTGAATGGCTCGGCTTCCGACCATCCGACACCTATACCCGGTGCGACTAGTCCAGTCATACCTTGAAGATTTGAGAGACTATCGCAAACTCCGGAAAGGTACTCTCCCGGAATTTTCTTTACCGACGCCGGCAAACCGACCTCTTATGAAGAAGCATCGGCATCTGCCGACTCAGCCACCCGGCATCTAGCGATGGAGTCGGAAATGCACTTCATTTGCGCAAACAAAACTTGGCACTTGGTCGAATTACCGAAGAATCGAGGTGCTCTTCCGTGTAAGTGGGTCTATTGACTAAAAGAGACGTCCGACTCGACCAACCTAAAGTACAAGGCCAAATTAGTTGCGAAGGGATTTCGACAAGAATATGGCATCGACTTCAACGAAATCTTTTCACCAGTGGTGAAAATGACAACCCTTCGTTTCATGCTCGGTGTCGTGGCCACCGACAACTTGGAGCTGATTCAGCTAGATGTAAAAATGACATTCCTCCATGACTTTGTAACCTTTAGTGGTGGTTGGTTGTCATTTGTAATTGTTGCTATTAAGAAATAAAACATTTCTTTGTGCCTATCTCTCTCTCTCTCTCTCTCTCCCTCTGTGTATCCTATATATTCTCATACACAGGTCCTTCAACATCACAGATGTTGTTTGTTCTTCCGCACTGATGACCTTGTCCCCAACATTTCGTTCATGTCTTTCATCTTGAACTTCCTAGGTGTTCACCATTGATCACTAAGTTGTCAACATATACGATAATGAAGATCTGACCACTTGAGTTGCTTTGGATAAACAAGGAGTTGTCAGACTTCAACATTTAAAAGCCAATTTGGTGTAGAAACTACGTTATCTTTGAATGCCAAGCCCATGGCGCTTGCTTGAGGTCGTAGAGGGGCTTCTTGAGTTGGCATACGTCATTCGGATGTGAAGTCGGGTGGTTGTACCCATGTAGACTTCCTCCTCTAGTTCGTCTTGGAGAAATGCATTCTTGACATCCATTTGATGGAGATGCCACCATTTTGTTGCCACGAGTGCAAGTGTTGGAGTTGAGACCGTCAGTTCTGAAATTATATCAGTAGTATATGATGAAGACTATCAAGTTATGATAGCAGTAGACTATTGTTGAGATATGGACCGTGTACAAAGAATCAAGAGTGATTTTGTGTAGCGGAAGAGATGTATAAGGTGTACAGTTGTGTGTGTGAGTGAGTGAGAGAGAGAGAGAGAGAGAGAGAGAGAGAGAGAGAGAGAGACGTATACAGAAAACAAGGAAAAAAAACTATATTAATGAGAGTAAGAGTACAAGAATGAACCAACAATTTACAAGTAAGAGGAGATGTGTTTATATAGTCACCTTCTCTCTATATTCTCTTTCTACAAGCACCACTTACTAAAGAGAGATGGAGAATTAATTACACTAGATATGTGTCATAGCATCTTATAGTTCTATGACACACTAGTTACTATACTAGGAGGTGGTGTGTTCACACACTAAGGTGTGTTCCCACACTAGAGAAGTTGAGTTTGATTCTCAACACGCCCCTTCAAACACAACCTCGGTCACCAAATAGTTGGTTCGGGGTTCAGACTAGTCATCGGATTCGGCTTTGAGTCGCCTCCAGCTTCGGTTACGGATAACCGGCTCACTCAGTCTGGTCTTCGATCGACGTTGTGTCGGTCGGTTCCTTACTCTCCCTTAAGGTCGGTTGGTCGGTGGTCGAGAGACCTAGATTCGCCATGAACTACCGAAGCTTGTCGACGCCCAGGGCCTTGGTGAAGATATCGGTTGTTTGTAGGTTCATGTTGATGTGTTACAGGTCGATATCAACAGTCAGGACACCCTCTCGGATGAAGTGATAATGCACCTCAATGTGCTTAGTCCGAGCATGGAATACTAGGTTACGGGCCAGGTGGATGTTGCTCATGTTGTCACAATACAAGAGAACTGTATCCTTGTTAGGAACGCTCAGATCCTTCAATATACATGACACCCTCTCGGATGAAGTGATAATGCACCTCAATGTGCTTAGTCCAAGCATGGAATACTAGGTTATGGGCCAGGTGGATGTTGCTCATGTTGTCACAATACAAGAGAACTGTATCCTTGTTAGGAACGCTCAGATCCTTCAATATACAGGACACCCTCTCGGATGAAGTGATAATGCACCTCAATGTGCTTAGTCCAAGCATGGAATACTAGGTTACGGGCCAGGTGGATGTTGCTCATGTTGTCACAATACAAGAGAACTGTATCCTTGTTAGGAACGCTCAGATCCTTCAATATACAGGACACCCTCTCGGATGAAGTGATAATGCACCTCAATGTGCTTAGTCCAAGCATGGAATACTAGGTTATGGGCCAGGTGGATATTGCTCATGTTGTCACAATACAAGAGAACTGGATCCTTGTTAGGAACGCCTAGATCCTTCAATATACACTTTAGCCAAACGGCTTCACATGCGACGACAACCACGCCCCTGTATTCGGCTTCTACGCTCGACAGTACAACTGTCAGTTGCTTCTTGTTGCTCCATGATATAGCTCCGTTATCAAGGGAGAAAACAAATCTGGATGTCGATCGTTTGTCGGCCTTGTAGCCAGCCCAATTGGCATTAGTATACCCTTCGATTCGAATTAGTGTGCCTGATTTGTAGAGAATGCCGAAATCCATCGTCCCACTCACATAGCGTAACACTCACTTAGCACAGTCCAGATGAATGTTTTGAGGTGTCTGCATAAACTGGCTAAGGAGGCTGACCGAGTAGTTGAGGTCGGCCCGTGTAATAATGAGGTAGATTAGGCTTCCGACTAGCTGATGATAGAAAGTCAGATATTTGAAATTTTAATGGACTCCTTGCCAGAGTCATGGATCACATTCGTGAGCATCCATAGCAACGAGAAGGATCTCAATCTCCAAACCTTGATTGCGAAAATCAAGCAAGACGAACTACAAAGAAAGAGACATAAGTCACATGGCAATGACATCATCCATGAGACACCATTACAATGGCAATTTCCACAAACCAAAGACATTCCAAACATTTCATCCACGGAGTAGGCCTTCTCAAGGAACGAGAGCAATCACCATGTCTACAATTATTTGTAGATACTACAACTGTTAATAATTAGGTAATTAACTAGGGTTAATTAGGGTCTAATTATGTGAGTATTGATAAAGCAACGAGAGATTATGTGATTTGTGCGTGTATGTGTGTGCGAGGAAGATACACTTATGAGAAATAATATAAATGGGGGATGATTAACAAAAGTGTAGCTAAAGACCTTTCTCTATATTAATAAGCATCAAAATACAACAATATCCTCAATGAGGTATATATACATCTCATGTGTGAGGAGAAGATAGGTACAAGGTGTAAGACCTATATTAAATGAACATGTGAGTGGAAAATCTAGAATGTATCCCACTCAAGTACAAAATCCTATTTAAGGCTTTAAGGTCAACACACTAACTAGATTCTATCTAGGTAACTACTAAGTTACGTGGTTCCCTAAAATTTGACTAAACTAAGTTGAGCTTGATATCTCAACAACAACAAACCGGGGCATATTGAACGTGAGTGTCGAAAGAAACAACACGACCAAAAGGGAAAAGGCAGAAGTTTCTTTCCACAAACAAACAATGCTTCATTACAATCTAATACTAAACAATCTGAAGATGAAGACAACAATTTTATACAAGCATTCATGTGTGAGATGGAAGTAACACAAACAAAAGATGAAAGTAGATCAAACAAAATAGGAGCTTAAAGCGATCACCTCATAAAGCTTTTGGTTTGAATACTCCATATATGCAATTTGGTTTGGCCACGAACCGTATCTTTCGCACCTTTGTGTATTTGGTGCAACGACATACGGTCATATTCCACAAGAGAAAAGGAGAAAATATGATCCACATGCTAGAAAAGGGATTTTTCTTGGCTATGGCGAATTGGCCGGAGTCAAAGCTTGCAAATTATTTGATCTCAAAACAAGGAAATTTTTATTTAGGTGATCGGTTACTTTCGATGAGGAGAGTCTCTTATCAAATCTCCCAACCAAAGTAAAACATTCTCATCAAAATAGTAATACAAACTTACTAATGCCTTTGATTATCTTGCATAGAATAGAGTATAAAGGCCCTATCACAGAGAACGAGTGCGAATTGGCCGGAGTCAAAGCCTGCAAATTATTTGATCTCAAAACAAGGAAATTTTTATTTAGGTGATCGGTTACTTTCGATGAGGAGAGTCTCTTATCAAATCTCCCAACCAAAGTAAAACATTCTCATCAAAATAGTAATACAAACTTACTAATGCCTTTGATTATCTTGCATAGAATAGAGTATAAAGGCCCTATCACAGAGAACGAGTGCGAAAGCTTGATGAGGATTCAATAATTCAAAGTGAAGTAACACATTATGAACATCATCAAATTCCGTTTAAATCGAGTGTCCTCCATTCCCATGCAAATCAACCAAGTATAGGTGAAGATGATGGACAACAACAACAATTACATTTACCAATGGACAAACTTCATCAAATGAACAACAATCATCTACCCCACTACAATGAAGAACGACTATCTACTCCAACTCATGTTTTGTCGTCTTTATCCTCTTTTGATATTTCCCTTAAAGTTGGCGATAATTTAAACGACCCCAGAGGAACTAATAAGGATGCCTCACCTGAAATTTTTTCCAAGAACTAAAATGTTTTACATTCAGGGGGGGTGTTAAAATAATTAATAATATATAAACATTTTAGTTTACCTATTTTAGGATTTTATTTTTAGTAAATAGATGTATCCCTTCATACCACTTTACATGACGAGGTGTACATTTTGTAACCTCTCATACCTCTCATGTAACCCATAAGAAACTATATATATGTAACTACACAATAACAATACACAATACACAAATTTTCTTTTCTATCTCTCTCTATTTTCTCTCTTCTCTCTTTCTTTTCTCTCTATCTTTAATTTCTCACACTTACGACAACTCCCTTCAAAGTCGTTGGAGATTGATGTGGCCGATTCTCTTGAAACCTTTGGCATACATGACCAACTTTACCTCGTTTGAATCGAGAATAAACATTCGGCATTCTCTCCGTCCCCTGGCAATGAGTTTGCCCTTTTTTTTATGAAGTAGTCGCCATTGTTGAACCGAACCTGCATGCCTTGCTCCACGATTTGGCTGATTGAGATCAAATTCTTCATTATGGTGGGCACGTGTAAAACATTCTTAATGCAGGTGTTTTTGCCGTCTTTGTCGGAAAAAACATTGTCAATGTGCCAAATGGGGTGTGTGGTGTTGTCTCCTGTTTCCACGTAGCCGGGTCGATCCGAACTTCTCAAGTCATGAAACCATTCTTCGTGTGATGTCATATGATTTGAGGCATTGAAGTCGACGAACCACACGTCTTCCAACTTGGAGGTGATGGTGGAGTCGGATCCTAACATGGAATTAGCCTTATGTCGCATGACGAACATTCCACCATAGTCTTCGAATTCAGAGTTGGTGGTGTAGTTGGTGAGTTTCCAGCTTGTGGAAGCCGACTCGCTTCTCTTCTTTCAGTACTCCTCTTTACAATGGCCGATCTTCCCACTGTGACAATGGTTGCAAGTGAAGGGTCTGTTTTGCCGTCCTTCTTCGGCATGGAATCTCCCACTTCTTCCGAAGGTTCCTCAAATGATTCTATCTACTTGCCAAAGGTTTGAGTTACCTTCGTGAGATGGGCTGAATCAACCTCTACCTTGGCCAAATTGGCCCTTTCTATTACCGCGACCTCGTCCTCGACCACCATCCGAATTCGAGAAGAACATTTGTCATTTCGATATTTTGCTCTTGGTTTAGAGGTGGTTCTCTTCAACCAATAACATTGATTGAAGGTCGAAGAATGAAAGAGGGTTTTCTCTTGCCAAGATTGTCGTTCTTATCGGATTGAACCATTGTGCGAGGCAGCCAAGCACACTTGCACCATTTCGTCCTCTTCAATGTTTATGTTTATGGAGCTAAGTGAGTTGCGGATACTCTTGATCTAGCATGTGTAATCCGATACAAACATATCCTTTTGCCGAATGTTATTCAACTCTTACCGGAGTTGAAGCTTGTGGACGATCGTGTTGGCGACGAAGATTTTCTTGAATCGCGTTCTCCCACACTTCTTTAAGTGTTGTGGCATTTCGAATGTGGCTAAACATGTGATCATGGACACATGTTGCCAAAAAATACACTACCTGACTTGCTCCATGCTCCCACATTTTGTAGTTGGCATTTGTGATGTCGGGTTTATTTTCGAGTGCGTTGTTGATGTAGCTCCAATACCCTTCCTTGGCTGACTAGGTGTTGGTTCATCTTGTACTCCCAAGATGAAAAATTGCTCCGGTCTCGCTTTTCACTAGGGAGAGAGCTACCCATTTGTGTGTTCATGTTGATGTAGTGTCTTCCCTTTTGGCTTTTCTTCCTTCGGTCACGTACATGTGCTACGTAGCGGCACTACAGCAGCGGACAATCGAATTCATTGTCAGCATCTTGAATACACAATCACCATAAGTTAGATGGGCTTAGTGGATAAGCTAAACCACTCCCTTTAGTGTCATGTTAATAATAGGTACTTAACTAAGGATTAATTAGTATCTAATTATGTGAGTAGTTAATCACGTATGTCATTAAACAATGAAAGACTATGTGATATGTGTGTGTGTGAGAGACAGAGAGAGAAAAAAAGAGGAAGTTACACTTATGAACAATATGGGAATGATTAACAAGAGTATAGCTTAAAGACCTTTCTCTATATTAATAAACATCATCAAGTTACAAAAATACCCACGATGATGTATTTATACACCTCATGTGCAAGAGTGCACATGTATGAGGAGAATATAGGTACAAGGATGTAAGTCCTATATTAAATGAACTTGGGAGTGGAGGATCTAGAATGTATCCCACTCAAGTACAAGTGCAAAATCTTATCTAAGGGTTTAAAGTCAACACGCTAACTAGATTCTACTTATTTAACTACTAAGTTACATAACTAACAAAATAAATAAACCTAATTGAGCTTGATATCTCAACAACATGTAATAAATAAATGGGATATATCAAAATAAATGGGATAAATAAACTTTGTATTTTAGAACCAAGTTGTTTGATGTGTACTTTTAGCCAATAAATCCACTTAACAATTCATAAATTCCTAATCAAATCCATGTCATTCTTCATAGCATAGCTCCATATTTGTAGCAAGGAGATTTTTTGGCTTCAGTCAGCATCACTCAATCCTCGGCTACAATGAAATTGTTCAAAAAAATGTGATTGTTGAGTTGATCTTTGGAATGTTTGTCTACTTACAAATTCTTCTATGTAACTTAGAGGCCTCGACTTCTCAACTCTCCTCAAACTTACTTGATTCCACGATTTCGAGAATCTTTCATGATTCATTAATGTCTTGTTTTGTCACTAAGGATCCATCAATGATTATATGATTACTCTTCAACATCATCGAGGTCTTAATTGGTCTCCCTTGCTTGGCCATCACGGTCCCCGCTATCTCTCCTCTTCCACATTCCAGACCACAACTAAGGAAGTAAACATCTGCGTCGGTCAATTTTTGTGCCTTTTTCAGGTCCTCTTCCTCTTAACTTCTAGGCAACAACTTTTCTACTCGTCTCTCCTCTTAACTTTCTTTCATGAGATTAGTGCTACCGCTCAAGCTTTTTCACGAGATTAGTGCTAAGCGCGTTACGTTAAGACTTGATACTAATCTTTCGGTGTGTGATTTGGGGCGTTTGCTTTGCGTTTTGCTTTTTTTGTTTTTGTTTTTTTGGAAGAGACGATTAAGCTTCGTAATTTTAAAACAATTAGATACATATTTATTAAGAGAAGAGAAGTTATAGAGGGAAATTCCAGTTCATTTCATTTCTTCTGTATTCGAAACAGCTGAAACACCCCCCCAACGCAAAGCAAAGAAAACAAAGACTCTCTCTCTCTCTCTCTCTCTCACACACACACACACACACACAGAGCGAAGAAAACAGCGAGCAACGCAGCAGGGAAATTAGGGTTTGTGCGCCTGACTGTCTTCTTGTCTTCTTTTCCTTCTTCATCACCATCACCATCACCATCGCCATTGTCATACGCCTTCTTCTTCTTCTTCTTCTTCTTCTTCATCATCATCTCCTTCATCATCATCGACGCTCAATCATCATCATCATCATCATCATCATCGACGCTCAATCATACCATCTTCGCCTTCATCATCATCATCATCATCATCATCATCGAAGCTCGATCATCACCATGAATGATATGTCCATAGTTTCTCTCTGCAGGATTTCTCTACTGCTTCTTCCAATTGTCTTTCCTTTCATCCGTTCCTTTCCTACGAAGGAGAAAGATACTGCCTGCGGTTTCAGCTGATGGACTTCTTGTTCAGAATGTTCATGTAAGTTCAGAGTCGTTTGTGTCATTGACATCACATGAGTTTCACCTGATGAACTTCTCCTTTCAAAATTTCTACGTAACTTCACACAGTCTTCGCTTCAATGACATCTCATGAGTTTTCATGAGAGATCACAATGTCTTTCCTTGATTCATTAAACTCCTAAAGATCTTGTTCTATCACAACCTCTCTTTCGTGTGCAATATCAAATTTATATGAGAAATTTGCATGTCAGATCACAGTTTTCTTTCGTGTGTTGATGAAACAATAAGTAAACTATGAATATTGATACGATGCAAATTTCTCTTTCTCTCTCTCTCTCTCTCTCATCGTTTTTAGCGAATCAATCGGGATTCTTGCCTAGAGATCCACGTCAGAGCACAACTTTCTTGAATATTTCTATTCATTTTTGGAATAAATTACGAAGAAGTCTGAATTTGATATGATGCTAGTCACTTTGTCTCACCTCCCCTCCTACTCGTAGCTTCTTTCCTTAATTGTCGAATCTCATGAAAGGACCTGTTTAATCAGTGTCTTTTGCCTTCGTTTTACTAGTGAATTTTTGGATGGATGAAAATTCCTCTCTCTCGCTCTTTCACATAAATTTTTAGCGAATCTGATGGACTTCTTTATCAGAATTCTATATCGAGTACAACTTCACTTAAATCAGTTTATCTATACAATTTTTTCAAGAAATGTGAATTGGAACTGATACGATTCTCTCTTTCTCTCTCTCCCCTCTTAATCCTTCCGTCTTTCGGTAATTTCTTAATATCATGCGAGATATTGTTTAATCACAGTTTCTTTTTACTGTGAGATGATAGAACTGCTTCTTACTCATCTCCTTTTCATCAGACATCTTCATGACATCACAATTTTCCTTCATTCTATGAAGAAATGATAAATCTTCAAACCATGAAAACCCCTCTCTCATTCTTATAAGTTTTAGTGTGTCTAATGGACTTCTTTCTCAGAATTCCCTTTCAGAACAAAGTTTCCCTTAGTTAAATCTGTGTTTTCCGTTTTTCAAGAAACGATATGGAAATGTGTTTTCCATTTGGTGCAAGACGTTCTCACTCCAGCATTTCTTCTTCATATGAATATGTGAGACATGAGAATAAAGTTCCCAATTTGTCAAGAAATATAGAATTTTGATTTTTGAGATGATGGAAGTCTTGTTCTCATGATTTTGTATGAGCTGTGCTAACTTTCCTTGCCCTTTACTCTAATTTACTTGTTATTGAGAATTCTATGCAAGTTACATTTCCTTTTATATAATCTATTGTCTTTGAGAAGAAATGTTAGGAAACTATGAATTTAGATATTTGTTCTTTGGCTAGAACTTGCTCTCCTTGAGAAACCATTACGTATGTTGATTATTTGTGTTTTTTTCTCAGTATATATTTTGGATACCTGTATCCAGCTTACATGTGCTTCTCAGCGCTTAACTCTAGCAAGCCAAAATTCGAGCAGATGCGGACATGGTGTCGATATTGGTATGAAATGTTTCTCTTGATTCGTACCATGTAAAGGAGAAGAGTTGTACTGTCTATATTACGGAAAAGATGTTTCTTCCTCATTTATCATTTATCCTCGAATCTCAAAATTCATGCAGTATAAGCACCTACTTTGTTTCAGTGCATCTTTGTTTTGTTAGATCATCTATGCATGTTAAGTGAGACCTAAGTTTGGATGATTAGATGTGACTTTGTTTTATCTCTGTTGCTTTTTTAGTATATCTCCGAGAAGCCTGCTATTTTGATTTGTTTTTTGTATTTGATTCTGTTTTCAAGTCTCTCCCTCTTGCTCTCTCTAAATATATGACAATGCCCGTTTTTACTTGTAGGATGATCATGGCCATTTTTACTGGAGTCGAGAGAGTAGCAGACACATTTATATCATGGTAAATTTATCCGTCGGAATCTAATGGGAGCTGGTTATGAACATCCATTAATCTCTGTATATTGCCTATGCAGGGTACCATTCTATAGTGGAAGTAAACTGGCCCTCATAGTTTATCTATGGCTCCCAGATACAAAGGTATGATCAATCACAAACATAGTATATAGGTATTACACTGAGATGTGGATGAGACAAATGTTTGGCCGTGATAAAAGAGTTTACATGTCGTAATGGATTCTTCACTACTTTTGGAAGCGAAAAGGAAAATAATTTAGAATCGATTATCATATTTCTCATAAGGATAGAGATTCATTTTTGTGCCTTTATTTTAACTTTGCTTATTCCTGAGTGTTCTCTTTAAACAAAGAAAGTATTATGTTATTTTCTTTAAGAAATGTTCACAAATTTTGTCAGACTGATTTCCTAGGGTGCATTACAATAAATCACCGTTTCCATCTGAGATGCAGATGAGGTCGAGTGATTTTAAGTGCTAGTAAAAACAGCAAATTGATCCAAGCCAGTTCTGTAATACATCTGTTAGTCATAGTTTGTTGGATGTCACATGTTTAGTCATAAAAAAATATAACGCTATGGTACATGATGGTGTTTTCTTGGGTTTCAACTTCAGATTATGTTCGGGTGTTTTTAGGCAAGCCTAATCTCAAATTTGGTCATTGTGAGCTCAAAAAGTTATAGATGTTTTCATAGTAATAACTGTTATAGTATCATTGTTCTCAGGGTACCGACTATATCTATGAAACGTACGTAGAGCCCTTCTTCTGTAAACATTCAGAATCTTTGGACCAGAACCGGGTTCATTTGAGGAATAAACTGGTGGCCATATCAAAATCTTTGTGCAACAAAGCGTTGCTTGCCATGCAACTGAAGCTGACTGAAGTAATTAGTGAGAATGCTGCGACTTTGCATCCTTTGGTAAGCATCATTTTCAGGTTTAAACCTTCCTAATGTTTAAATTGGGAACCTTGATGGTAGGAACTTACAATTCATTCTTTGATAAGTGTAAGTTGCAAAGAGGTTGTATTTGTTGGATTTTTAATCAAGTGGAGTTATGATGAATCTCTTTTTATTCATTTCAGGTCCAATCCCTGGTTTCAAGTTACATTTTGCGTTGTGTTGAAGTGCCTACAGAGAATATTTTACTTCATCAACCAACAGAAGCTCAATGCTTAGGATCAACAATGCTGACTCCGAAGGGTGAACAGCCATTTCCAACAGTGACACCAAAAAATATTATTGTTGATGATGATAAGCACGAAGCTGATTTCAAGATACTTGATTCTTCTGATCAGTTATCCACGTCAGATTCCCCGGATTCCATGTCAACTAAGGTTGAGACACATGTGTCTGTGTGGTGGAGGCACCAACATCAATGTCAGAAGACAGTCATCAGTCCTTGGGCTAAAAGAAAGCATTAGGATTTGGTGATCAAGTCCACTTGGTGCAGGACAGTAACAGGGCTCACTTAATGTGCAGGAATGTTATGACCATTTATATAAATTCTTACGAACATCTACCTAGTTGTACATAACAGCACAAAATTAATCCATTCATAAGCAATTTGGACACAAAGAAAATGGTGATGTATCTCCATTTTCAGCTAATTCAAATCTAATGAAAGTGATGTTCGTTTGAGCCCAATATAGAAATCTGCCTTATCTACTTATTTAAAAATAATATTCCAAATAGAGACGATATTCAAATTCTTATGTTATTTGGAGTTACGACATTTTTGGAATGTGCATGATGCTTTTGTGTTTAATTGTAGATATGGGGGTTAAAACATGTATTGTGAAGTTGAAAGGTATTATTATGTGGCACATCTAGGAATTGGAGCATGTGGAGATAGGAATCATCAACGGTTTGGTTTCGGCCTAACAGGTTCGGTTTGACCAAACTGTTTAAGGCTATCCGGTTTGGCCCTAAACAGTCCGGTTTAGCTTGATCCTTGCCAAACTGAACTCAAAGCAATTAAGGAGACCCAAGCTTGAACTAAGCCAAACTGCCAAACCATTTAAAAACGATTTAATGGCTCAGTTTAGGCTTGAGCTGAACGGTTGCCGATTTCCATTGACAATGGAGAGCATTTCCTAAATGCATATTCAGGTTTTTTTATGGTTTCAGAGGATGTTCCTCTACCTTAATTGAAAGGGTTAAACTGTTGTAATGGTGGTTTTAACATGCAATTGATATAATTGTATGCTTTGCTCATCTTTGGTATACTTTGCTAATGATGGATATGTCCAGCTTTGATCTCAGATGAAAGGAAAGAAAAGAACAAAGAACAATAAACCCCTAACTCAGCACAAAATAAGAAACCCTGATTCTACAACGAAAAAAAAAACCATGATTCTCATAGAAAAACGAAATCCTGATACTGCACAAAAGAACAAAATCCCAACCAATTCTGCACAGAGAAACCAAACCCACTTCTAGAAAACATCCATCCATACTAAACTTCGAATCATCCATACTCACACAAACAATGTCTATGGATAGATTAAGGTTCGTATGCATATTAATACTCGCATACCATATATATCATCTGCACATTGAGTTTCTATCACATATATGGAGAGCAAAAGTTCACATTAATACTCGCATACAATATATATACTCACTGGTCAAAGAATTTAAATGATTCCCAAAACAAATATGTAATGAACACATCTGTATAATAATTCAGAACAATTAAAGTTTGCCAATTTATGATATACCCATTTCTAATAAATTTGTAGGATTCCATAAAATGATTGTTCATACTTTTATTAAGGAATATAACCTTTTTGACATAGTAAATGAACTAGATTACAAGATTAAAAGATGAGGACAGCTACTCAAGAACTCCCGTGAAAGAATCTAACACCAACTCAACTTCTAGAAGACTTTGGTTGTCAGCAAGTATCATCAATGTCTCTTATCTCTTGTTTGAGAAAGGATCCCTTCCAACTAATTTCTCTTCGCAGAACGAACATGCAAATTTCAACAGAAGTTATTCAATTGAGATCACTAACCAAGACGTTAGGATGACACTTTTAATTTTTTCCATATTGGCATAGATAGCCTTATAGAGAGGGCTTCACAATTGTGTCAATGTGAATAAGCCTTCAATAAAAAACAAGTTCCCTTTTAATCCCAAGGCAGGATTCCAGGGAATATACTTGATCCACAATAAGAAAATATTTCTTTTAGCTCTGGGCATCCATGTGGATAAGGAATTGTGCGTATGAATGGGTCTCGAGCAACTCGTTTCAAATGCAAGGGGCCAATACATCCATATGGGTCTTCTTGGAAGAGCATTTGAACATTGGTTTCACCTTTCGATGCAGCTTCTGCAGAAGATGGAGATGAAGGTGTGCCCTTGTAGAAAAATCGTGAGGAAGGAAACCCTAGAGCTACCCTATGCAAATTGGCAAAGCGGTTTTCTTTGAAGTCATAGCTCACCACCTGATAAAGAAACCCAAAGTCATCAGTCTATCCACCACCAAATTTTCGTACATATGCGTTTATGCAAATACATGTGAACATATATATAAAAGGGAAAATATCATACATACCCAGATATAACTAGCCAAGCCATTGAAAGATTAATGGATACTTTTCTTATACCTAGTTAGCTCAAACTAATTAATTACAATGCAACTTAATGCGACTATCTTGCAATCTAATTAGATCAAAGTAAATAATCATGATGCAACCTTTGCTTTATTTAAACTTTTGATCTACCTTTTACTTTTGTAATTGATAGTGAAAACTCCAAACCTTAATGATACGCTTCATCTTTAATTTTCCATTTTATTAAGGTCTACATTTAGATAAATATTCCTTATTGTTCTATGGTTTGGCTAGGGTAGTTTTGATATTAAGAGAAAATTACTACAAGTATAAATGATATTACCCTATATTTGGGGGCCATTCATGGTAATTTCCCTATAAATAACTATATATTGAGTATGTATTTAAATATCAATACTAACTTGAATTGTTTATAGTTCAAAGTTAAACATGGTGTTCACAATCATAAATGCATGCATACCTAAATATATACATATATATTATACGAATAGGTATTGAATAGAAACTTGAATCCTATATATTTAATAGTAGGTTGGATATGGTGCATGCACATAAACATGTGTGTATCTAGGTATTCGAATAACAAGAATAACTTGAAATTTGAATCCTATCTAGTTGGAAGTTAGACATGGTGCATGAATACATTAACATCTGAATTACTGGATATTTGAATAGTGAGACTAGCTTGAATCTTTCAAAGTTAAACTTAGATATGGCAATGTGTGTACCACCCATTAAAATTAATTTGTCACTTCAATTGACCCAATATCAAGTTTCAACCAAGAAACTAAACATGAAGATACGTTATAATGGTTGGGCAACTAACCGTTATGTTATGTGGATAATTCCCTGTCAATTCCTTGAATCTACATATACTGAATAGCAGATTCTCGAAGCTGTCCCTTGCATGTTCTTCTGTTAATGCTCTCCATCTAACATCTTGTTTGGCACCTAGTGGAAAACAGAATGTCATTCAGGTACAGTTATAAATCATAGAAACAAGTATGGCAGTATCCTGTCGAGAACATAATGTTTTGAAACGATATTTTCTATGTACTGACTTTGGTTTTTTTGCATATGATCCTAAAGATACATTTACGTATGTCATGGTAAGATTCTAGAGCATCTATATGGATATGTGTGTAGCATATATATTAAACACAAACTATGGACGTCCAATCGTCTGTGAATTGATTGACACTGGTTTTGATGGGATTTTCCATTGATCTAATTAATAACAATACCAATGAAAGTGCATATTAAGGTGGTTAACCACATTTAAAACCTTTTAAGGTTTTAAACCCTCTTTTTAGAGGAGCATGTTGCCAGACTCTCTTATGTGTTGTGAGACTAACATTGGTTGGAGTGTAACCATTATGAGAATGATCTATTTCCCGCAAAAGATCTTGACACAGAAGAGGAAGTTAATGAACTTGATAAAGTGACGTCCTCGTCCATTGGAGTAGAGAGCTTATTATGTTTCAAATGCTGAATAATATGGGAACGAGGCAAAGGTTAACTAATAAGTACCTCCACACTGACAATATGATGCACATAAAAATAATGAGTTTATTTCATCAATATACTGTGCAGGTATATGCTAAATTCCCGCAATGCAATGCCAAATCACGCTTCATTTATTTCAGGAATTAAAATATACATTAATATTCCAATTATAAAAAGAACTTTTTGGTGATGCTTTACTGTGTAAATATACACTATCTTTTCACATGATCTGAATTTATGTTAAAACAAGGCATATAATTCTCTATACGATCATGTATGTTCATACCTTGAGGCCATAAACAATATTTTCAAAATATGCTTGTATACTCAAATAGCATGTATGAGTATGCGTTTTTTTCATCAGTGATAAAAAAACATCTAGTAGATCTAGAATCTAGAAATCTACAGGCTAACATGCATCCCACTGATGGAGAAGACAAAGGAATGTTGACTAATTGTCAAAGCATGCATTACTGCCATTCTCTTCACGTATGAGTGAAGAATATGTTTATCATTCATGTCCTCCAGAGGAAGAAACTACAATAGAGTTACTCTCCCATCCACTCAGTCGAGCTAATCCACTGTTGAAACATAAGAAGACATCTGAGTTTATGGGTACCTTTCCCTGCTTCATGAGGTTTACACATGAACCTTGTGCATCAAATTCCTCCAATAACCTACGAACCTCAAAAAATGATATTGTCTGTGCGACATTTATCCCACTGATTTGGTATCAGCTATCAATATGCAACAAAGATATGATGCAAATGTCAAATGATACTCTAAACCAAATCTAACAAAACGCTGTTAAGCTGATTTGATGCTGGACATTTACCCTGACCACATCAAAAACATGTGTCAAGCATCACACAACGATATATTCATCTCTCTTGATCCAGAATGGTTTTTCCACACGCATGCAAATATATGTGTGTGGGTAGATTCAGGTCAGCTACGACGCAAATGTCAAATGTATACTCTAGACCAGCTCTATCAAAACCCCATAGTTCGATGCTGAACAACATACATACATTGGTCACCCTTGATTTAATGTGAATGAACCATCACAATATATGGGTGTATCTCTGTACACATATATACACACACAAGTACATAATATATATGGCCTATATTTCTACATGTGTATGTATATGTTAAATTTTATGGATATGAGTATTTGTGTGTCCGTGCAAATGTAACATGCTCGTGCAAAAACCCTCATCACAAATGCCACTTTCGAATGATGTAAAAACTTCAACAATGCGCTACAAAGAACAGAAAAAGGACTCACCAAACCAATCAGAAGACTCCGCAACTGACCAATAGCTTTGTGCCTCGCTGCGAGGACCTGCATCCTTCCTTGTCTCTCCTCCGCTAAACAAGAGAAGAGCATTGTCATCCATTGAAGCTGCTTCTATTCCACCTTTGATGTGATCAAGGAATGTAGAAGCTTGGCCAGGGTGCTTCTGGTATGACTCGAGGAACCAAGAACCTTCTTTCTCTGGATTCTCACATGAACCACTTGTATAAACCGAATGGCCAGCCACCATCACCAGGTTCCGAAGCTTGGAGAAGCGACCATAGTCGTGATGAAGACGACGAGGCTGAGGAAGTGATAGTGCGAACCGAGATGCAGGACCAGACAAAAGTAAAGCGCTGAACATGGCACCGAAAAGGTAAACAGCACACACCATGACTGCAGACGCACCAACAAGTAGCATCCATGAGGGGACTTTGTGGCGCCTCTGGAGGAGTTCTATCACTTGAACGGCCAGAAAAGCACGGTTTTGCTTTTGATTTTTCCTCCTGGGGCGGTGGAGAGGATGGGGGATGCCGATCTCTAGATCTATGGAAGATTCTTCCATATCTGAGCTATCTACTTCAGCTTGACCATTGATATGAGTACTATTAACGTTGCTGAAGGCCATCAGGGATCTCCGTGCGCTTGTTAAGCTCTGCTTCGACTTCAGCATGGATTGGTCCCTGTTTCCTGCAAATAATCTCTGTGGTAGCGTTTCCTTCTTCCTCTGAGATCAGAGATGGAGGCATGAAGAAGGAGAAGTGGCAGAATTCCATAGCCAAAAAGAAATGATATGGAATATGAGCAGGGGAGCCCAATTCAATTGCCCTCATTCTCAGTCTAGCAATGGGCAACGGTTCGGTTCGACAGTGTCAAACTCAAACCGTTTCAAACCGAAACCGTTTACAAGCAATGAAACTTAAACCGAGCCGAAGTTAACCATGATGATGAGACCATTTGAACCGAAACCGTTTAAACCTGTGGGGTTTGGGACACGATCGGACAATAAGAAGCTACAGCCTTAGCCATCGGAAATGGGCGGGGGGACAAAAGGCCCTTCTCATTGGATGGGACGATGTTGACCAATAGAGAAAGAAATTCATTTATTTAGATCGTTTCATTACAACTATCCTATCTCCTCCCATATGCTTGGATGTTATTCTACTGATTGGTAGATCAATTCACTAAGATCGTGCACCAAGGCTATCAATAAGTAAGGAGATAATCAATTTGATTATGCAAGAAGTATTCATGCATTGTGGGTTCCCACGTGACATTATCAATCATCACAGGCCACGATTTATCTCAAAATTTGGGATGCACTCACCTCGAGCTGTTTGATTTTTATTGTAGGCTTTCTTCACCAAATTGACGACCAAGTTGTACGTATAAATCAAACATTGCCGCAATATCTTTGTTGTTTCATCAACCACTTGTTTGATGATTGGGGTGACTTATTGCATTTTGCAGAGTTTGTTGCCAATTATTCAATATCTTCCTCCATTAGCTATTTGTTGCAAACACGGGTTGTCATCAAACATCTCCTTAATGAGGATCATCTCATTCCACTCCTAGAGCCCCAAGCAAAGTTTTTTCACTATTTGTGTAGTGTTCAAGCCTCCCACATGTCTCTTTTGCATCGTCGTTGCCTTGATTCCTCTCTAGAAAAACCTAAGTTATGTGTTGGAGATTGAGTTTGGTTGTTATGATATAATGTGAAGACTATTATGCCATTAGTACTCATTATCATTGGCTAGATCAATGATGTTGCATTTTGTTTATATCTTCTCGTATATTTTTCCCCACCTAGAGTTCCACATGTAACTCTTGAAGCCTTTTGCTACCAACTCTATTCCATATCACATAGTTCTTCCCCCACTTCCAACTCCACTAATTCATAATCCAAAGTACAAATTTTGAGCCCATTTTTTTTCTCCAAGTTTGTGCAAAACAAACAATGTTTCTTTGGTATATTGGTTACGTTACACACCAATAACCAAACTTGGGAACTTGTTAACAATTTTGCTAATTCCCAACTCTCATTGAAGACTTCCATCAATGACATCCTAATGAGCCAAATCCTAGTTCATGTCTTGCAACTCGTGGAACTTGTATTTGAAGGCAAGCGAAGTCAAGAGTGCACAAAAGATCATACTTTATATGAAGTGACCACGCAAAAGACCATACATTATGGGAAGGCTTGAATTTATGAACACCTCAAAAATATCAAAGATCTTAACAAATAAACTAGCATTCATAATATTATTTACAACAATTGCACATGTAACATTGTAGTAACTTTTTACATTATTGTAAGCAACTATGTTATAGTTATGCATGATAACTAAATGGTGAATGTGTGGGATAGCCAAGTGGTGAGCATGCCCCTCTCATTATATAAGGTTGTGCTCAATTACATTAAGTGTTAGAGATTGTAGCATAATTGAGGCGTGAAATAAACCAATTAGAAACCTTGAATTTTCTCAATGGAAGGAAAATGGTTTTTCATGGTTTGTGCTCATGAGCATACCAACATAATTCTTCATTATCACACTACACACATGTAAATTCTAAAGAGAGAGTTAAAACAAAATAAATATCTATGGTGGTTTAAAGTCCCATGGAATGCAATAAGTTTCAAGGAAATTGAATCCAAAATTTACACGAGTTTTTTTACAATATTGATAGTTTTAGGCCTTCCACGTGCCCTCACAAAATGATGCCCAATGATATTGTATGTCATCAAAGCTTGGATGTTTGAATCCCAAACTATGTGACCTTGATTTGGAGTGGTGTGGTGAGTCTACAATGAACAACTTTATGGCCTTGGTTATCGTAGGCCTCCCACACCCCATGTCCGTTATGATGCTATATTCTTCTTCTCACTTTGTTCTAGTGGTGAAAAGGCTCCGCTATTGTCTCATATATTCTTCTTCTCACTTTGTTCCAGTGGTGAAAATCCCGACCTATTATAAAACTTGGCTTTTTGGTAGTTTTCTCTCTTCACCCACAACACATCACGACAACATAGGATGAAAAAATAAATTGAATGGGAGTTTTCTCGAGTGAGCTTTGTTGGCACCTTGTCCTCGGAGGAGTTGCCTAGATGGATGTAGCTCAGTTGGTAAGGTTGCCCAATGGAGACCAGGTGGTCATGGGTTCAACCCCTACATTTCACAGTGACATCTAATGAATTAAGAGATATATAAGAAGTATATAATAAAGAGGTGAAGAAGTTGGGTTTCGAACCCAGAACGCAGTGCTTGTAGTGCTACCAAACTTAGGGTAAGGTAATTACGATGATATATATATATATATATATAAAGATATATTAACGTATTCTAAGGCCAAAATTGGTCCATGAGACAAATGGTTTACAAAAAAATGGGATATTTACCCATTCATTGAAAGTAAAAATAAAAATAAGATAAAAATAGAGTTTAAGCTAAATAGTTCTAAGAAAATAACAAAACTATTCTATATAAAAAACATGTTCTACAATGAAAATGATGTTAAACTAGGCCTAATTTCATTTCCATCCAAGTCTCTCGAAGAGAAGTGGGAGGTCAAAGGGTTGTGATGTGGATGTGGCTCGTGGTCCCAATGTAAAAGATACCCCAACCATAGCTTCTAGTCGACGTAGCTCACGTTCCCTTATCTTCTTAATCTTTTCTACTCCACGTCGACTTGTTTTGAAGCCCAATATCCAAGGGCGTTTGGTTGTTCTTTGCATTTCTGATTCCTCAAGGGAGAGCCTGAGTGGTGTAAGTGTATCCACATTCATTGTCTCCCCTTGTTCCTGAAAAATTACACTAGTTACATGTTGATGAATAGTAAAAGGGTTATGGTTAACACTTTGTAATTTATTCTCCCTATATTGTTTTAGTTCTAAGATATACCTACCTAGTCTCTTTACACTCGGGGTATCTAATAGTTTGGAGAGGGTGGGAGAGGGTCCTAATATGTCTTGGTATTCTGCCCGTATCTCGGCATAAGTTGGGCACTTGCATGTGAAGTGATACTTATCCTCTATCTCTATATGGCATAACCTACATAGCCTTTCCTCTCTATGGACTCTATTAGCATGACCATTCTTAATCTCAAGTTGGTGAGATGATATCCTAAGTTGTCCAATGGCCACCCTTAGTGCATTTGATAAGAATGTATCTAGATATCTTGGTCGTGTAATAAAACCTAAATTAGAGAAGTGCAAGAAGTGTTCCTTATAGCACAAAATTTTCGATGGGAGTGGCTCTCGTGGGGTGATCCATTTATATCGAGTGTAAATTTGCCATATTTCTTGGTGTATCCCTTTATTACGGTCTTCACGAGAGATTAGAGTTTGACTAGTCCCATGATTGTACTTAAGGGGAGGTAGGTTATTAATGTTTATGCCGTTTGCAAGTAACCAACTCACCACAATGCTATACCAAGAGCTAGTGTCTCCAGATGTATGTAGGGATTGGGATGCCTCAAAGGCTCGACGGGATATCCTATCTTGTGGTTGACTATGTATCCGATGAATAAAAACTACCACTTGAAAGAGTGCTTCTACTAACATCGGGGGTAGACTGAACTCTGCTCTAATAATGTCATGTGGTACTATCGATTTGCTTCGGAGCTAACGTGATAACATCGTCACCAAAGGTCTCTCTAATTGTGTCCACATGAAAGATGGTAGACCTAGAGCCCATACTATTGATGCATACATGAGGGAAGGGGTCACGAATGAGTCGAAGAGCCATCCCTTAGTCCGTGGTTCTTGAAAGTATGCTTGGTAGCATTGTCTCTCTAAGAGTGAGAGGGATGCATACCCTCTCGTTAGCCTATCTTTGGCTGCCTGGGTCATCGAGAATTTACCTGAGCGAGCACTAAAAGTGACTCCCAAGTATACATATGATCCCACGACCTCAACTAGTTTATGAGAGAGGATTAGGTGACATTTACTCCTAACTCGGGACGATGTATGAAAGATAAGGACTTTAGTTTTCGTTAGATTCACTACTAGTCCTCGTTGTGTACAAAAGTCATCTAGGGCATTAAGATGCTTTTGTAGGTCGTGTTCCGACTTCGAGAGCAAGACAATGTCGTCTGCGTAGAGTAAGAGACTAAATTGCATATCCCCAATAGCTACTCCCTTGCCTCCCTTATGAGCAATAAAATTAGTGATCTCATCAATGTAGGTCCCAAAAAGAGTCGGTGATAGGGGGCAACCCTGTTTTACACCAATGGAGCTAGTGAAACAATCAGATAGGCCACCTGGGCATCTTACGCACCTAGAGACTTGCTCATATAGGGCATAAATGGCCCAGATCATGTCATTTGGTATATATATGAGCATGATATAGTTTAGCGAGCATATGACCTATCATAATGGTCCTATATGTATTTGGGTCCATTGGGTCCCCTCCTTTATGTATAGGGGCCACTGTGTTCATGGCCCATTGTGGTGGAAAACCCTCGGCAAGGGCACGGTTGAAGATTCGAGTGAGAAGGGGGGCTAGGCACTCTCGAGCATATATGATGTGCTCAGCTCGCCATCCTATGTTGATTAACGTCTTCAAAACCAAATTTGGCCCATTAGACAATTGGTTACAACAAAATGGATGTGTACCCAATCTCGAAAAGGAGTGGGAGGTCGATGTGGATGTGGCCCATAGTCTCGATGTAAAAGGTACCCTGACCATAGCTTTTAGGCGGTGTCTACAGTTCGTGCTCAATGCATCGAACCATTGGGGCTTTGTACAAGGAGAGTTTGTAATGAAAAGGGAGAAAAACAAGCACATACAAGGGTGAATATTAGAAAGGTTATGGTTAGCATTTTGTAGCTTATTATCATGATGTTGTTTTAGCTCTATAATATATCTATCTAATTTCTTTATATTTAGGGTATCTAATAGTTTGAAGAGGGTGGCAAAGGGTCCTAGTATGTCATGGTATTTTGCACTTATCTCAACGTAAGTTGGACACTTGCATGTAAAGTGATACTCATCCTCTATCTCTATGTGACAATCTAAATATCCTTTCCTTTATGGGGTCTCCATTAGCATGACCAATCTCAACCTCATGTTGGCGAGATGATACTCTGAGTTGTCCAATGGTAACCCTTAGTGAAATTTGGTAAGAACGTATCTAGATATTTTGGTTGTATAATAAAACCTAACATAGAGAAGTGCATGAAGTGTTTGTTGTAGTACAACATTTTAGATGGGAGTGGCTCTAGTGGGTTGATCCATCTATGTCGAGTGTAAATTTGCCATATTTCTTGGTGTATTATTTTATTACGGTCCTCATGAGAGATTAAAGTTTTATCGGTCTTGTGGTTGTACCTAAGGGAAGGTAGGTTATTAATGTCTATGGTGTTTGCAAAAAACCAACTTACCATGATGTTATATTAAGAGATAGTATTGCTGAACTCATAGAGTGATTGAGATGCCTCGAAAGGTTGATGAGATATATTATTCCATGATTGACTATGTATCCTATTAATAAAACCTACAAGTTGAAAACATGCTTCTACTAACATAAAGGGTAAAGTGAGATATGCTCTAATGATGTCATGTGGCACTGTCGATTTGCTTCGGAGTTAACGTGATAACATCATCACCAATGGTCTCCCTAATTACGACCACTTGAAAGGTGGTAGCCTTGGGGCCCAAACCACTAATGCATACATGAGGGAAAGTATGCATGTTGGCATTGTCTCTCTAAGAGTGAGAGGGTTGCATATCATCTTGTTAGTCTATCTTTGGTTGCCTATGTCATTAAAATTTATGGTGTCGCCGAAAGGAAAAATCGACAAATACTCGAGGTAGCATGCGCCATGATGCATGAAAAGCACATGTCGAATTTCTATTGGGCCGAAGTGGCATCCACGGCCGTCTATCTCATGAATCGATGCACCACCAATGGAGTCCATGAGCTAACTCCCTATGAGCTCCTTGTCGGAAGGAAGCCGATCCTGTCGCATCTCAAAGTGTTCGGAAGCATTGCGAATGTATGCATCCCGAACAAACAACGACACATCTCAAAGTGTTCGGAAGCATTGCGAACAAATAATGACAGAAGCCCGACACGAAGTCGGAGAGATGTATCCTCGTAAGATACTCGTCCGAGAAGAAGGCGTACAAGTGCTACAACCCGTCGACGCGAGAAGTTCGCGTAAGTCGAGACGTAGTCTTCGACGAGTACGTATCTGTCATGATATGGCAAGACTCGAACCCATGACCTTATGCTACACGGGTCGAGCTCTTGACCATTACACCATACATTGTAATACGTAGAATATTATTTTCATTTATGTTTTATTATAGAAAATTGATGTATATTCCAGATTTCTCTGGAACATTCTACAAACTTCAGGAGTATTCCTGAGAACACTATAAAAGGAGGCACAAGGCATTATTTCGAACCAAATCGGTTCAACGCCAGTCTTAAGCCCCCTAGCTATTACTGTACATTCTCTTCACATAATATATATCTTTTCTTATCATCACACACACACACACTCTCTCTCTCTCCCTCTTACTCACTCTTTCCTTCTCTCGAGAGTTCTTCACCTCTCTTAGTACTAATACTTCTTTTAGTACTAATTCCTTCTTTGTCTTAGTACTGTTCCTGACAGTTTGAACCGATTTTCTCGTTCTTCCTTCCGTATCTTCCTTTCCTCCTCTTCTCTTCTTATTAATCCTCTTATCCTCCCTAGTAAAATGGAAATTGTTAGTGCTCAGGAATACCAATCTGTTTTCTCGGAGCTCTAGTGCTTAAAAGAGAAATTTGTAGCACTAGAACAAGAAAATCATCGTTTGTTGGGGGATCTTCAACAAATAGCGCTGGAAAAACAACAACAACATGGGGAGCTGACGTTACGTGTACAACAACTCGAAGTGACTATCGTATCATTACAACAACAAGGATCAAGCACTCAAGGTATTCACAAAGAACCCAAGATCGGTCTTCCTGCAAAATTTGATGGGACTCGATCACAATTTAGAGGGTTTTTGAATCAGGTACGTCTAGTGATACAAATGCATCCTTCTCGATATCCCACCGATGCATCACGAGTGAGACTAGTAGGCACTCTCCTTAGTGGCTCAGCGTTAGCATGGTTTGCTCCATTGTTGGAAAAGGAATCTCCATTACTAAACAATTTTGAAGAATTTATAAGTGAGTTTAAGGCTTGTTTTGGAGATATTGACAGCATAAGGACTGCAATCAACAAAATCTGGCGATTATGCCAAGGTGTCCGTCCAGCCTCCGCATACGTTGCAGATTTCCGCCTACTCGTTGTTGATATCCCTTGGGATGATCACGCATTGATGGAGCAATTTCGTTATGGTTTACGCAACGATGTCAAGGATTTACTCTTAACCTTCCCCGAAGAGCCAAAGTCATTAACAGAAGCAATCAGTCGTGCGGTGAGATGCGATAACCGCCTCTTCGAATGACGTTCGGAACGACAATTCCAGATTCCGAGGGCAAGATTAGAGCCTACCTACGCCTCAGTGGTAGCGAAACCTTTTCCGGGGGAGTCATATAATGCGCCTCCAGTAAGTACTCCAACTCCGATGGAAATTGACACCACACGCCGTCGTGGAACGTTATCGGAAGAAGAAAAGCAACGACACCGAGCAAACCGACTATGTCTTTATTGCGGTGGACCAGGGCATATCACGGTAAATTGTCCCCATAGGCCAAGAAGGCAGGTAAACCAAATAATTGCTAGTTCTAATTGTACTAAACCCGAGTCTATTTTAGTAGGGATATCTGATAGTCCTAATAGTACTAATAGACCAAATCTAGCGAACAAATTTGATGTCCTTAGTCAGTTAGAAGAAGTGTTAAACGACTAAGTCCAGCCAAAATAGGAGTCGTTTGGTTGGACATCCCTAGATCTGTGCAGCCCATTAGTGGTTCCATTCCCTCTAAGCAAAGTTAGCAATGTGTTCGTAGCCCAAGTAACAGTTAGTACTAAAAGTACCCCTCCAGTACATGTCTCAGCATTTCTAGATTCCAGAGCTAATTCTTGCTTCATGGATAGGAACTTTGCCCAAGCTCATCAAATATCACTCAGAAAACTCCCATGTCTAGCCTCTGTAGTAGTCATTGATGGTCGTCCCATTGCTTCCAGAAATATCATAGAAGAGTCAGAGCCCGTTAATATTGTCCTAGATAATCTAGCATGTGTAGTATCATTTAATATAATTAGCATCCCAGAACACCCCATTGTTTTAGGATTACCATGGTTCGAATTACATAACCCAGACATAGATTGGAGAACAAGAGAAATCCGGTATCGAAAAGCACGAGGGTCTACTCATGAGATTGCAACCATTTCGCTACATCAGTTGCGGGAAGAAGGACGCAAGGAAGAAATGTTTCTCTTCGCAATATTAGTAAAGCCCTCAGACACCATTAAAGAGGAGTCCACCGTTCAACTTCCAAAGAAGTATCATCATTATGCTGATGTGTTCGATAAAGTACAAGCCAATATGCTTCCTCACCATCGACCGTATGATTGCCCCATCGATTTACAACCGAGGAAAGAGCCACCATGGGGACCGATCTACAATTTGCCACCAACCGAGCTAGAAGTCCTGCGAGCCTATATAGAGGAGAATTTGGAAAATGGTTTCATTCGGCATTCGAAATCTCCAACTGACGCACCTATTTTCTTCGTCAAGAAAAAAGATGGATCACTTCATCTCATTGTAGATTACCATGGCTTGAATAAGGTGACAATCAGAAATAGGTATGCACTTCCCCTTATCTCAAGTCTCTTAGAATGGATCAATGGTGCCAGGTTCTTCATGAAGATCGACTTACGAGGAGCCTATAACCTCGTTCGGATCTGACCAGGAGATGAATGGAAGACCACGTTTCACACCAGATATGGGCACTTTGAGTATACAATCATGCCGTTCAGCCTCACTAATGCGCTAGCAATCTTCCAGCACATGGCAAATGATATATTCTGAGATCTCTTGGATGTTTGCTTGATCATCTATTTGGATGATCTACTAGTTTATTCGAAGACCCAAGAAGAGCATGATTCTCATGTACTATTAGTACTAAAACGACTTTGAAAACATGGTCTTTATGCAAAGCTGGAAAAATGTAGTTTTGGGTGCAACCAGGTGGAATTTCTGGGCTATGTCATTTCCTCGGAAGGCATCTCCATGGACCCAACTAAGGTCAAAACTCTAGTAGAGTGGCAGACTCTGTGTTTGCTTACCATGAAGGGACAATCGTTCGTTTGGTCTAAAGAAGCGGACATGGCTTTCGAGAGTCTTAAAAAGATATTTACATCGGCTCCAATTCTAGCTCATGTCGATCCGGAAAAACCATTCATTATTGAAGCAGACGCATCAGATTTCGCATTGGGGAGCATTCTGTCACAATGGGGTAATGATGAGAAGCTACATCCTGTGGCTTTTCACTCACGCAAGTTTGACGCCGCAGAAATCAACTACAAAATTCATGATAAGGAGCTATTGGCAATAGTGGACTCTTTTACGCAATGGAGGCATTTTCTAGAGGGATCCTCTCATCAAGTCACCGTATTCAGTGACCACAAAAACCTTGCCTACTTTCAGGACGCTCATGTGTTAAATCGACGTCAAGCTCGGTGGGCCCACTTCCTCACGCGTTTCGACTTCAAAATTACATATCGTCCGGGGAAGCACCAAGGGAAGGCAGATGCATTATCACGGCGTTCGTACCTAGCACCGTGTCTCGGCGAGCCAGCTTTTGATAACCAAAAGCAAGTAATCTTGGAACCGACACGACTGCAAGCAACACAGGTCTTTGGCATGCCAATGGATTCCCATGTTATCGATATACGTGAGAACTTGAAGACCGATGCTTTCGCCCAAGCCATTCTAGCACAAATTGATCCCTCTCGAGCATCTTGTTCACAGTCGCAACCACCGGGTACAGACTATCAACAATTCAAATACCATGATGGATTACTATTCTTTAATGAACTCTTGTATGTTCCTAATGGTTCTTGCCGCCTTCGAGTAGTCCAAAACTGTCATGACACATATACAACAGGGCATTTTGGTAGTACTAAAACATTAGATTTAGTACAACGATCATTTTGGTGGCCCCATATGCGACAATTTGTCGAAGATTCCAAATTCCAAGCAAGCCGTGGCAATCCATTGCTCTAGACTTCATCACAGATCTTCCAGTCTCTAAGGGGTTCAATGCGATTCTAACAGTCATAGATCGATATATGAAGATGGCTCATTTCTTGCCATGTACTAAGGAAATATCCAGTGAAGAAACCGCTGAAATTGTCATGCGTGAAGTATGTCGGCATCATGACCTTCCCGATAATATCATCAGCGACCGTGGACCTCAGTTCGTATCGAAATTCTGGAAGCACCTTTTTAAAATGCTCAAGGTCACGTGTAACCTCTCCTCCGGCTACCACCCACAAACGGATGGCCAAGCAGAACGAACAAATCAAACACTGGAGCAGTATCTTCGGTGCTTTCTAAGCTATCATCAGGATGACTGGGTAGATATTCTCCACTTCGCCGAATTTGCCTACAATAACTCTGTCCACGCATCGACTAAAGTTACGCCATTTTATGCTTATACGGGTTCTCACCCCCGATGGTGTGTATTTGAAACCCCAGAGTTGTCCACAAATCCTTGTGCAGAGGATCGTTTAGAGTGGTTACGCAAGATACAAGCTGATTTATCTACTCATCTCCAACAAGCTCAACAAACACACAAGGTTTACGCGGATCGTCATCGGCTTCCATCTAGTTTTAGCATTGGAGATCGGGTATGGCTACTATGACGACACATCAAGACTACTCGCCCATGCGAGAAGTTGGATTATCGGCGATTAGGTCCTTTTCATATTATAGGAAAGATTAATGATGTCGCTTTTCTTCTCGATCTACCTCCGCAACTTCGGATACATCCGGTGTTTCATAGTTCTCTCCTTGAACCCTATCAAGAGAAAACCATCCCAGGACGTATTACATAGCCTCCACCCCCGATCGAGCTTGAAGATGGACTTGAGTACGAGGTTGTCACCATCCTTGATTCCAAGATTGTTCGCAACAAGCTCTACTATCTAGTCGATTGGCTAGGATATAGTCCCAACGAGCGTGCTTGGGAACCGATAGAGAATGTGACCAATGCTCGTGCTCTTCTTGAATACTTCCATCGTCAATATCCAGACAAACCGGGTCCTCAATCCAAAACGACTCGTGACACTCGTTTTAAAAGGGGGATAGTGTCATGATATGGCAAGACTTGAACCCATGACCTTATGCTACACGGGTCGAGCTCTTGACCATTACACCATACATTGTAATACGTAGAATATTATTTTCATTTATGTTTTATTATAGAAAATTGATGTATATTCCAGATTTCTTTGGAACATTCTACAAACTTCAGGAGTATTCCTGAGAACACTATAAAAGAGGCACAAGGCATTATTTCGAACCAAATCGGTTCAACGCCAGTCTTAAGCCTCCTAACTATTACTGTACATTCTCTTCACATAATATATATCTTTTCTTATCATCACACACACACGCTCTCTCTCTCTCTCTCTCTCTCTCTCTCCCTCTTACTCACTCTTTCCTTCTCTCGAGAGTTCTTCACCTCTCTTAGTACTAATACTTCTTTTAGTACTAATTCCTTCTTTGTCCTAGTATTGTTCCTGACAGTATCCTGGTACGCACCATAGACCTCTTTGACTCCAACTACGCTCGATGCGGATTACGCCGAACAAGAGGTAAAAGCCGAAGATCAACTTGTGCATATGAACAAAGAAAGCTCTATTACGACCGAGCTTAGTGGGCCACAAGAGCCCCACGCGACCCAAGCACGTCACGGCCAAGTGCGAACTTGGACAAAGGCAAAGGTAAGATGCCCGAATACGAAGTCGACCACCCCAACGACAATGATTCGGATGGATCGGCTCCCTCACTAGACAGTGAGTTCGGTGTACCCATCATGCGTACACCCGGAGTAAAGAAGGCGCTCACATCGGCGAGCGAAAAACTTTGACGCTCATCTAGAGCTAAGAACCCCGTCACTCGGCACGACTACAACAAGTACATGGCCCATCATTACGCCTTCGCGATGAAGGTAGCGGCTGAACAAGAGCCCAAGAGCTACACCGAAGTGGCTTGTAACCCACGATGGGTGGAAGTAGCCGACCTTCGCTCACACACTACAAGCCTTTGTCACCGGCTTGAGGGGGAGGACCCAAGATTGCCACAATGAAGAAAGCCGAAGGCCGGACGGAAGCCACATAGAAGGCGACATCGAAAGCCGGACAACGTTGGATGTCAGACGCCTCACACTTGAGGTTGAGGGGGCGTGTTGAGAGATCAAGCTCAACTTAGTTTAGTTAGTCAACAATGTAACTTCGTAGTTACCTAGATAGAATCTAGTTAGAAGTGTTGACTATAACGCCTTAAATAGGACCTTGTACTTAAGTGGGATATTCTAGATCCTCCACTCCTAAGTACATTTAATATAGGACTTACACATTAGTACCTAAATTCTACTCACACATGTGCACCTTTGCACATGAGATGTATATATACCTCATTGTGGGTATTTTTGTATTTGATGATGTTTTATAATATACACTCTAGTTTACTCATCCCCCATCTTGTGTTATTCATAAGTGTATCTCTCTCTCTCTCTCTCTCTCTCACACACACACACACACACACACACACACACACACACACACACATCACTTAATCTTCTGTGCTTAACTTAATCACATAATTAGGTACTAATTAACTCTTAATTACTTACCTAATTATTAACACGGCATTAGAGCGTGTGGTTTAGAAAATCCACTAAGCCCACCCGACTCCATGATTGTGTGTTCGAGACGCCGATGACAAAATCCGGCTATCGGCTACCGTAGTGCCGCTACGTAGCACGTCTACGTGATCGAAGGAAGAAAAGCAAAAGAAGAGAAGACACAATCAACATGAACACACAAATGGGTAGCTCGCTCCCTAGTGAAAAGCTAGACCGGAGCAATTATTCATCTTGGGAGTACAAGATGACCCAATACCTCGTCGGACAAGGGTATTGGAGCTACATCAACGACGCTCAAGAAAATCGACCCGACTCGAAAAATGCCGACAATGCAACATGGAAGCAAGTGGCGAGTCGAGTCATGTATTGCTTGGCAACATGTGTCCACGACCACATGCTTAGCCACATTCAAGACGCCAAGACGCCCAAAGAGGTGTGGGAGAACTTAAAGAAAATGTTCGCCGCCAACATGACCGCCCAAAGGTTCAACTCCGACAAGAGTTGAACAACATTCGGCAAAAAGACATGTCTGTGTCGGACTACACCGCAAAGATCAAGAGCATTTGCGATTCGCTTGGCTCTATCAAAATAAACGTCGACGAAGACGAGATGGTTCAAGTATGCTTGGGCGGCCTCGCACAACGATTCGATCCATTACGGATGGCAATCTTGGTAAGAGAAAACCCTCCGTCATTCTTCGACCTCCAATCAATGCTATTGGTCAAAGAGAACCACGTCCGAACCAAAAGCAAGACGTCAGAAGGACAAATGTTCTTCTCGAATTCGGACGGTGGCTGAGGAGGAGGTCACGATGGTAGAAGAGGTCAATTCGACCCATCACGCGAAGGGAACTCAAACCTTCACGGAAGACATTGAGGAACCTTCGGAAGAAGGGGGAGCTTCCACACCGAACATGGTCAGCAAACGAGGCCCGCAACTTGCAATTATTGCGGCAAAATTGGCCACTACGAGGTGGAGTGTCAGAAAAAGAGAAGTGAGTCGGCTTCAACAAGTCGACACCTCACAAACTACGCATCGAATTCCGACCACGACAACCGTAGCGGAATGTTGACGAAACACGCGTTGAATTCCGACTACGACGATCGTAGTGAAATGTTTACAAATTACGCCCCAAATTCCGACTACGACGACCGTGGCAGAATGTTCGTAATGAGGCATAGAGCGAACTCTATGATGGCCTCCAACTCGGCAAGCACCTCCAACTTGGAAGACGTGTGGTTCGTCGATTCCGGCGCCTCACATCACATGACATCTCACGAATAGTGGTTTCGTGATTTATGAACGCTAGATCAACCCGACTTCATAGAGACAGGAGATGACACGACACACCCCATTCGGCACATCGGCAATGTCCCATTCGGGAAAGAAGGCAAGCAAACTTGCATCAAGAATGTCTTGCACATGCCCACAATAACGAAGAATTTGGTCTCGGTCAGCCAAATCGTGGAGCAAGGCATGCAAGTCCGCTTCAACAATGAAGGTTGTTTCATTGAGAAAGATGGCCGACTCATAGCTAAGGGGCAGAGAGACGGCCAAATGTTCATCCTCGATTCGAACGAGGTGAAATCGGCAATGTACGCCAAAGGTCTCAAAACCGAGACAAGCATCGAGTTGTGGCACAAGAGAATCGGCCACATAAACCTCTAACGGCTTCGAGCGATGCAAACGAAGGGAGTCGTCATCGGACTTCCGACATTCGAGTCGAAACAAATCGACCAAGTATGTGAAGTGTGTCAACTCGGCAAACAACATTGACTCCCATTCCCGAAGGAGAGCCACACGAGCAAAGGCCTCCTCGATGTCATACACTCGAATGTATGGGGACCAGCTCAAACGCCGACGATTGGCGAATGTCGATACTACGTAACCTTCATCGACGACTACTCGCACTACACGTGGATCTACCCGATGAAGAAGAAGAGCGAAGTGTTCTCCCACTTCCAAAAGCTTAAGTGTCAAGTCGAAAAAGAAACTAGTCGGCACATTCAATGCCTACGATCGGATGGAGGAAAGGAGTACTTCTCCGATGAATTCACCTCCTACCTCCAAAGTGAAGGCATTCGGAGAGAATTCTCATGCCGACACACACCCCAACAAAATGGTGTCGCCGAAAGGAAAAATCGGCAAATACTCGAGGTAGCACGTGCCATGATGCATGAAAAGCACATGCCGAATTTCTAGTGGGCTGAAGCGGCATCCATGGCCGTCTATCTCATGAATCGATGCACCACCAATGGAGTCCATGAGCTAACTCCCTACGAGCTCCTCGTTGGAAGGAAGCTGATCCTGTCGCATCTCAAAGTGTTCGAAAGCATTGCGAATGTATGCATCCCGAACAAACAACGACAGAAGCTTGACGCGAAGTTGGGGAGATGTATCCTCGTAGGATACTCGTCCGAGAAGAAGGCGTACAAGTGCTACAACCCGTCGACACGAGAAGTTCGCGTAAGTCGAGACGTAGTCTTCGACGAGTACGCATCCTGGTACGCACCAGAGACCTCTTCGTCTCCGACTACGCTCAATGCGGATTACGCCGAACAAGAGGTAAAAGCCGAAGATCAACTTGCGCATATGAACGAAGAAAGTTCGATTACGACCGAGCTTAGTGGGCCACAAGAGCCCCACGTGACCCAAGCATGTCACGGCCAAGTGCGAACTTAGACAAAGGCAAAGGTAAGATGCCCGAATACGAAGTCGACCACCCCAACGACAATGATTCGGATGGATCGGCTCCCTCACTAGACAGTGAGTTCGGTGTACCCATCATGCGTACACCCGGAGTAAAGAAGGCGCTCACATCGGCGAGCGAAAAACTTTGACGCTCATCTAGAGCTAAGAACCCCGTCACTCGGCACAGAGATAGAGAGAGAGAGAGAGAGAGGAGGCACAAAACGACTCTTTCTATTCCATAAAGCAATAATACAACCCAACCTTACAAAAAGGTTACAAGGTCACTATATATAGTGACAGACTTAGGGCATCTACCATTTATGCTAATTACACAAATGGCCCAAACTTGATCTGTACAAAGGGATAGTGTGAATACGTCCATTATACACTTGTATTCGACACTCCCCCGTAATGGGCGTATACATGGGTTATCTAAGATTACAGGCATAAACCTAGGTTCTCGGACATATCAGTTTTGTTCGAGTCGGCAGGGTCCGAAGGCAGAAGACCGAACTGGTCGGGTCGGAAGAGTTGAAGCCGATCATTAAGGAACTGATGTCGGTTGTCGGAAACCATCCTGCGATGTGTCCGGCTCTAACCGGACTGGTTTGTCGTTACGCCCATCTGATGCCGAAGGGACCGAAAGCGGTCTGCCGAAAGACACTTGGTCATTCCATCTGCGACATTGTCGGTTGTGGATATTTTCTCTAGACCGATTTTCCTTGAAATGACGCAGTCCCGAACGAAGTGATATCGAACGTCGATATGTTTGGAGGCGTTGTGGTGAACCGGATTTTTCGACAAGGCAACAGCACCTTGACTGTCGCTATAGACAACTGGGGCCGAGTCATGGTCGACTTGTCGAAACGTGTGCGCCAGCCGGCCGAGCCACAAAGCTTCTTTTGCAGCGTCGGACGCAGCTACATATTCTGCTTCGGTCGTTGAGGTCGCTGTGCACTCCTGAAGTTTCGACTTCCACGAAATTGCTCCATTGCCGAATTTGAAGCAGTATCCAGTTGTTGATTTCCGACTGTCTATACAGCCGGCGAAGTCCGAGTCGGTGTAACCGACTACGCCTGTAGTTGAGTTAGGACCGAAAAGAATGCCGTGGTCTTTTGTGCCAGCCAGATATTTGAACACATGCTTGACTGCGTTCCAATGCGATCGGCCAGGATTGTGCATAAATCTGCTAACGACTCCTACGGCATGAGAAATATCAGGCCGTGTCGCGACCATCAGGTACATAAGGGAGCCGACTGCCGGTGCATACGGTACCGACTTCATATCTTCCCCCTCCGGACCGGATGTCGGGCAGTCTCGCTGAGAGAGCCGAAGATTCATGGGGAGCGGGGTTGAAGCAGATTTGGCTGATTGCATGTTGAAGCATTCCAAGACACGTCCGATATAGTCGGTCTGAGACAAAAAAAGATGTCGTTGATCGCGATGCCGACTAATCTTCATGCCAAGTATGTGTCGTGCCGGACCGAGGTCCTTCATGGCAAACTTCAACCGCAGTTGCCGAATGAGATCGGCAAGTTCGCCCGCGTGGCGTCCAGAAATTAGCATGTTGTCCACGTAAATGATGAGGAAGATGGGTGATCCATCTTGAGCTGTGTTGGTAAAAAAACAATGGTCCTCATCGCTTTTTGAGAAGCCGATCGATTGGATGAAGTCGTCGAACTTCTTGTACCATTGTCGCGGTGCCTGTTTGAGGCCGTATAGACTCTTCTTGAGTCGGCAGACTAGATGTTCTTGGCCAGTTGCCACGAAGCCTTTTGGCTGCTCCATATAAATTTCCTCTTCAAGATCACCATGGAGGAATGCTGTTTTGACATCTAGCTGAATCAGCTCCAAGTTGTCGGCTGCCACTACGCCGAGTAGAAAACGAAGGGTTGTCATTTTCACCACTGGTGAAAAAATCTCGTCGAAGTCGACGCCATATTCTTGTCGGAAGCCCTTCGCAACTAATCTGGCCTTGTACTTTGGGGTGGTCGAATCAGACGTCTCTTTTAGTCGATAAACCCACTTGCAAGGAAGAGCACGTCGGTTCCTAGGTAATTCGACCAGATCCCAAGTCTTGTTTGCCCGAATGGAGTGCATTTCCGACTCCATCGCCAGATGCCAGGTGGCGGAATTGACAGATGTCGATGCTTCTTCGTAAGACGTTGGTTCGCCGGCGTCGGTGAAGAAAATTCCAGGAGAATACCTCTCCGGAGGTTGCGACAGTCTCTCGGATCGTCGAGGTATGATTGGACTGGTCGCATCGGGTATCGAGGTCGGATGGTCCGAAAGCTGCTGTGCCGAGTTAGAGTTGTCCGAATCAGTAGTGTAAGGTTCAGCTACCCGTGAAGCTGACCGTGTGTTAAGAGCGGGGCCTTCTTGAAGGGTCGGCACATCGGAAAATGTTACCCTTCGGACTTCGATCGGTGTTTTGACTGATGGATTCATAGCCGACTCGTTGAACACAACGTCCGAACTTCGGACGATTTGTCTGCGTTCGGGGTCCCAGAGTCGGTATCCCATTTCGCCGTCGGATCCATATCCAAGGAAAATGCATTTCCTGGACCGAGGTGCAAGTTTTCGGCGATCATCTTTCGGAATAAGGGCGTACGCCTCGCATCCGAAGATCCTCAGCTTGTCGTAATTCGGCTTACTGCCGATCCATAGTTCCTGAGGAATTTGAAGTCCTAGAGGTCTGCTTGGCGACATATTGATTATGTGTACTGCCGTGAGTAGAGCCTCTGCCCAGAAGCCATCTGACAGTCCGGAGTGTTGGAGCATGGAAACTATCCGTTCTTGGATAGTCCGATTCATGCGTTCGGCAATCCCGTTTTGCTCCGGACTGTGTGGTGCCGTAAATTCACGTCGGATGCCGCGTTGTCGGCAGAATTTGACGAATTCTTCTGATTTGAACTCTCCCCCATTGTCGGTCCGAAAGCATTTCAGTTTTCGGTCGGTTTGATTTTCTACCATAGCGAGCCAATCGGAGAAGATCGAGAAGACACGATCTTTGGTGCGAATTGGATAAGCCCACACCTTTCGAGTCGAATCGTCAATAAAACTGACGAAGTAAGAGGCACCGCCGAGAGACTGATGCGGCATTGGGCCACAGACGTCCGAGTGGACCAAATCGAGAGGTTTCGTTTCTCTTGGTGCTGATGTCGGGTGTGATGCGGCTGCTTGTTTGCCATACTGGCAATGCTCGCAGAATTGATGGTCGGAGAAGGAGAGTTTAGGGATGTATCCGGCTCTAGATAGATGCGTAATGTCGGCCTTGCTAAGGTGTCCTAATCTTCTGTGCCATAGTGATGACACAGGAATATCCACCAAAAACAGGTTACCCTCTCTGAGCGTAACATGTAACGGATACAGTGAGTGTATCTTGGGTCCTCTAGCAAGCAGGAGGTTCCCCCTGTGGAGTGTCCACCCTCCCGAAGAAAAACCGGCACGAATGCCGTCTTCATCTAGTTGTCCGACTGAGATCAATGGCCTTGAGAGCTCGGGTACATGTCGGACATTGTGAAGTACAAGTGTAGAGCCACCTGCAAGGTTGAGCTCTACTGTGCCGATTCCAATGATGTCACAGTGTTGCGAGTTACCGACTCGAACTGAGTCGGAGTGACGGATCGTATATTGCCGAAATTGGGATCGATGAGGAGTCACGTGAAATGACGCGCCCGAATCTAAGAGCCATGTGCTCGATTCTTCAGTCGTGAGCAGAACTTCTGATCCGACTGGATTTTCGATTGATAGTATATTCGGGTCGTTTGGTAGCACATCAGCTGAGAAGCTGACGTAATTGATCTCCTCATGCCGGCCACTCTTCTTGTCTGATCTCTGAGACTTGTCGTTCTTGTTCTTGAGTGCGCGGCAGTCGGCTTTGATGTGTTCGGGTTTCTTGCAATAGTTGCAGATTCGATTATCCCGTGACTGGCTCCGTCTTCGCTGATTGTTCGGCGGCCGTGAGGAATCTCTTCCTCGTATGTTCGATCGGTCTGTCGAACCTTGTACTACGTAAGCGTCGTCTGTTGAGTCTTTGGCGAAAGACTTTCTCTGAGCTGCTTCGGTCAGGATTGCGCTCGTGACTTCGGAGTATTTAACAGCCGTGGTTGACGCGTTGCACACGGTTGTGACGAAAGTTTCCCATGATGAGGGAAGGCTGCTCATGAGTATCATTGCTCTGAGTTCATCCTCGATTGTCGTCCCCTGTGACGAGATTTGGGAGCTTATGCTTTCGTACTCATTGAGATGTGCTTGAACCGAATCGGATTCTTTCATCCGCAAGTTGTAGAGGCGCCGGATCAGAAACATCTTCGTTGCAGCGACCTTCTTTTCGTAGGTGTCCGACAGTGTTTTCCACAGTTCGAATGTTGTCGTACACGATTGCACCGTAAAGTATACTGATTCCGATAGGTGCATCCGAATCGTGGCGCGGACGATTCTGTCCAGCTTCTGCCACTCAATTGGTTTGTATCCTTCTGGAGGTTCTTCATTTTCGATGGGATCGATTTGCCCCTTGACTATGAGATAGTCCTGCATTTGCTCCTTCCAGAAGTTGAAGTTCGATCCATCGAACTTTCGTAGACTCATTTCTGACGAGCCGGATGTTGATGCCATCAAATTTGGTTTCGGTTGACGAAGCTCGGTTCGGAGTTGACTACGAACCTTGTTGGAGTGCAGCCGGTTGGCTCACCCGGTATCGTTCTAGTTGGATTTGAACCCGAGTCGGTTCGGCTTCGGATATATGTATTGTTGAACTTGCTCGAATTGACTCCGGTAACTTGAGGGACAGAACCGACTGGTCTTCCCGAATGTTGCCGAGTCGGAGTGAGCCCGGTTCGCTTCCGAATATATATGCCAAATATCGATTATTGAATCCGATTGTCTGGACCGATTCTGCTTCGGGTGACTGCAGCGACGAGAGAGACGGATCCAACTGATCCTCTCGAATGTCGATCAGCCGGATGAAGCACGAATTGGGGTTGTTGTCTTGAGACCGATCTGCACCGAGTGGTTACAATGAGCGGCGAGCAGCGTTTGATGACCTCTTCGGATGCCGTTTAACCGAGTGGAGCACGATCGTGTCAATGTTGCACAAGGGGATTTCACCTCGAGCGGTTACGATCACAAGAAACAGAGTACAACCGGCTGGCTTACTCCAAGCGAAGATGATCTAACGCGATGAGATGCAAGCCTCGTTTTTTTTCTTCTTCTTCTCTCTTCTTCGAATGACGCAGGAAACCGAATGTTGTGCAGGCTGAGACGACGTCCGACAGCGGATTGAAGGACCGAATACTGTGCAGGCTCTGATACCAGATGTTGGAGACAAGGTCGTCTATGCGGAAGATCAAGAAGCATTCGATTCTGTTCTGTACCTGCGTATGACAGTTTCTAGGTCGTTGCACAGAGATAGAGAGAGAGAGAGAGAGAGAGAGAGAGAGGAGGCACAAAACGACTCTTTCTATTCCATAAAGCAATAATACAACCCAACCTTACAAAAAGGTTACAAGGTCACTATATATAGTGACAGACTTAGGGCATCTACCATTTATGCTAATTACACAAATGGCCCAAACTTGATCTGTACAAAGGGATAGTGTGAATACGTCCATTATACACTTGTATTCGACAGAGGGGGCGTGTTGAGAGATCAAGCTCAACTTAGTTTAGTTAGTCAACAATGTAACTTCGTAGTTACCTAGATAGAATCTAGTTAGAAGTGTTGACTATAACGCCTTAAATAGGACCTTGTACTTAAGTGGGATATTCTAGATCCTCCACTCCTAAGTACATTTAATATAGGACTTACACATTAGTACCTAAATTCTACTCACACATGTGCACCTTTGCACATGAGATGTATATATACCTCATTGTGGGTATTTTTGTATTTGATGATGTTTTATAATATACACTCTAGTTTACTCATCCCCCATCTTGTGTTATTCATAAGTGTATCTCTCTCTCTCTCTCTCTCTCTCTCACACACACACACACACACACACACACACACACACACACACACACACACATACACACATATCACTTAATCTTCCGCGCTTAACTTAATCACATAGTTAGGTACTAATTAACTCTTAATTACTTACCTAATTCTTAACAATGAGATTCCCCACTCCCCAAGATTCTAGAGAGTGAGTGAGTGGTTTAGTGAGTGGGTGACCTTATATAAAGCACCCTCCTACTACTTTGTAAGTGTCAGTTAATCTCCCTTGTAGCGCCCATTATCTCTGTGTAGTTGTTCTCTACTTCTTGTTAATATACATCTCGAGTATTTCATTTTCCTATCTATCTTGTGTCTCTTGTCTCTCCTCTTTCACACACATAACACACATTGCTAATCTATTCCAGTGCATAGAATCACACTCGATTCTTTACAGGTCCTAACTTGAGCAGATGTCTGGAAGATAAGGACTAGTTTTTCCTAAATGCACTACAAATCCTCTTTGTGTGCAAAAGTCATCTAAGGCATTAATGTGTCTTTGTACGTTGTGTTTAGACTCAAAGAATAAAACTATGACGTTACATAGAGCAAGAGATCGTCTTGTGTACTCCCTAAGACTACTTCATTGCCTCCCTTATGAGCAATAAAATTAGTGATCTCATCAATGTAGATCCCAAAAAGAGTCAGTGATAGGGGACAACCTTGTTTTACACCAATGGTGTTAGTAAAGCAATTGGGTAGGCCGCTCAGACATTATATGCACTAGAGAGAGTTTCTCATATAAAGCATAGATGACCCAAATCATGTCATGTGGTATCTCCAAGATTTTAAGCCTATCAAACAACCGCTCTCTAGGGACAGTGTCAATGGTTTTGCAAAGGTCCACAAAACAACAATATCATTTCTTCTTGCAAGCCTTGGTTTGGTCAATTACGCATGTAAGTGTGAAGATATGGTCAATAGTAGAGAAGGCTCGTCTAACGACGGGCCGTTTAGGTGCTCGAAGACTTAATATCTCCATATAATTGTTGAGCTTTGCTTCCATTATTGCACCATATAATGTTGCGAGCATATGACCACTCATAATGGTCCTATATGTATTTGGGTCCATAGGGTCTCCTCATTTATGTATAAGGGCCCATTGTGTTCATGGTCCACTATGGTGGAAAACCCTTAGCGAGGGCACAATTAAAGATTAGAGTGAGAAAAGGAGCTAGACACTCTCAAGCATATATGATGATGTGTTCAGCCCACAATCTTGAGTGATACCATGGACATTCTATGTTTGTAATTTCATTATGACCTTAGTGACCCTAGAGGTCGTGGAAAATGTCCTGATGGGTAGGTCGAGGTGTAGAAGGGCATAAGGAAACGATAAATTGTCACCATAATCATCACCACAATCTCCATCATCATCAACAACTATGATTTTCTATGGAGGATACTCCTACGCAGAAAACGATGGAACTAATATTCCTTCCACCAAATGAGAGGGTAGAATCAATAAGGTTTCTTTTCAATTGCACAAACTAAATTAAACAAACTTATCAGAGGAGTTCACCTTCATTGTTCTCCATGGGTGACTGGTTCGGGACTTGGTAAAAGTCTCTCTCTGTATATGTGTGCGCCAAGCAAGTGTTGGGATCCTCGATGGAGAGAGACATTGGGGGGGGGGTACTTTGGGAATTTCGTAAAATAATAGGAGGGGCATTTGGGGAATTTTCGTAAAATAGTAAGAGGGGTATTTTGGTAATTTCGTAAAATAATATGAGGGCCCATGTCCTTCTATACACGGAGAAAGCGTTCTCTCGGTATCTGTCGAAACGGGACGAAACGGCAGGAAACGCAGAAATTCTTCTGTCTGTCTGTCTGTCTGTTTCAGTTTCTCCTCAGAGATCCCCCAAACTCCCCCCGATCGACCTCATATCGCCGTCACAGATCATCTTCTTTCTGTGTATTTCTCGACAAAGACGAAGACGAGAGGCGATCTTCCTCCTTTCACATAGTATCCATCGATCTGTTCGAGAGAAGCTAGGCTCCGCATCCACTGTTTCTGCTGCTGCGTTTCTCTGCAACAAGAGAAGGAGCAGCAGGAAAATCTCTGCTGTAATGTCGATGGGATCGTATACACATCTGGGAACAGAAAGTGCTTCTGGATCTGTACCAGTAAGCTTCTCTATCTCGATTTCCTTTGCATTTCCAGAATCTTTCAGATCTGTGTATGTATTTTTTTCTGCCAGAATGCAAGCAATTAGGATACAGGAACATACATGAAACCATTTCTCTCCTTTCGAAACCTGTTTGGTTCATTTCAAATGGTTCAGATCAATATGCCTTTTCTCTGTCAGACCACAACGTAAGCAGGAACATAGAAGAAATATTCTCTGTCCCTTTCTAAAAACTAGCTGATTATTTTCGAAAATCGCGTTCAGATCGAGACGCGTAATGAATTTTTTTCTCTTTAAAAAACTGTTTGGTTCTTCGAGAACTATTTCATTCCTCATTCAGATCCTTTAAATCTACATGCATTTCCTCTGTGAGAACAGAAGTAAGTAGGAACATATAAGAGATGTTTTCTATCTCGTCGACCTTTAGCTCTCAGAATTATTTTTGTTTCTTTGAAATTGTTTGGATCTATCTGCATCATCTCCATTGAGATGCAAGTAGGAACTTGAAAAAATATTCTTTCTTCCTCAACTCGTTGCACAAGATCCTGCAACCCTCAGATATAGAGCTAGATAGATTTCCTCCTTGATTGATGGATCCATATTATCTTGTGATTTATGGATCCAAAGTGAAAACCTAGCTTCTAAACCGAAAAAGCTACATATTTGAATCTGGAATCTAGATATTGTTGCCTGATTGAGATATAGATGTTTTTCTATGCAGTTGCCAATAGAGGTCTTGGCATGATTAAAGAATACAATGTTCACTAAGCATGTAGTATGCATTGATGACTAAATCTTGACTGCAAAACAAAGAAAACGAGGTTGATTCAATGCAATGCAAAATTCTAGTAAATCGTCACTAAGCACAGAAATAAGTTGTAGTTTTTCTGTATTTTCCGAAGTCCCTCAAAGGAATGAAAAAGGGGATGAATGGATCATATGACTCCTCAATTAGAAGATATAGTTGAGAAAAAAGGATGAAGTGACCACATGGTTTCTCAGACAACCTATATAATTGTTTGCAGGGTAGAGTTTACCAAAGTGATACAGGGGAACAGTTGCTCAGACAACCCATGTAATATGGGGATACTGGGTATAAATACAAAGAAGTCAGTGTACTTCAAATTTCTTTCCTAAATCATATATGACTATGCTGATTTCTCAGTAAAGATATTGCATGATAGGCTAGTTATTGGACCCTGTATATGCTGACGAATGATTGTGCGTTCATCATAGCTACACCCTGAGGAGCATTATCACCAGTTAAGGAAAACGGATCAGCTTGCAAATGCAAGTACAATCTATGATTGGGATCATTTACATTTATTTAGGATGCTTCTTAAAATTTATTTCATTTAGTTCTTCTATACCTTAATGTGCACGAAACGATGAAGCCTTTCAGGTGTGTTACAGATGGGTCATGTTCTCTTGGTATTCTTCCATTGGAAAGGGATGTTGTCAAATCATAAAAATCAGATTAGTGGTATAAACGCTGTTGCTTCAGATCCCATGTGGATCACTTTGCAAATACAAGTAGAATCCATGATTAGAATCTTTTTTATTTTGCAAGGATGCTTCTTGAAATATACTTCATTTTAGTTATTGTATGACTTAACATTTATTAAAAGATGATGCCTAGGAGTTGTGCTGTAGATGGATCTGTTAATCTGTGTCACTTGATTGAACTATCAATTTGATGTACTAGCTTTATGCTCATGTCCTTAAGCTATTATCTACTATATAATGGTGACTGTCCCCCAGCTAGTATCTTGTTTTTATTGAAAAGCAAGAATCCCCATAGAGTTTTTGAAACTTTTCCTATCTTGTTTGTATTGTTCACGTTTTAAAACATGCACCTATTGTTGGGTATGGGTGGTGCATAGGCATATAAGTTTGCAAGGCAGGGATTCAATTTTGATCTCAGATGAGGGTTGACATTTGCTGTCTTCCTTTTTGAAAGGTTTTCTAGATTTTTGTGCTCTGCTATGGCTAAATGTTGATGCTCAGTGTGGTGAGTGCTCGTACATTATCTGAAAAATTGGACTCAACTTTGTTGGCTTTCTTTAGTTTGTATACATTGCACAGCTATGATATTTTAGGTTAGTGGGTCATTATTATTTGTGCTTTTTATCTCGATATCATGCATCTTTTGCACTAAACTAGATAGTTAACATCATGCATTATTTATTAACTTGTTGTTGGCGGACAAACTGACCTGCATACAACTTTCTAAATTAAATAAATTTGATCTGTTTGCAGGTTGCTGCTGTAGGAAGTGATCACATGGTTCTACCATTTCCAGGTGCTTAAATGTCAAACGTTTTCAATTATTTATCACTCAATTTACTTCTCTACCAGAAACGTACTAAAAACATTGACCCATGTCACAAATTTTGTAGAAAGTAACCTTCAAACTTTCTCACCAAGTGAAACTAAAGGGAAGCTAATTGGAAATTACAAACCACCGACAGATGCTGATGGTATTTATATCTGTACTTAAATATGGCTTCTGAGAAGTTGCATTTCTGCAATAAAAAAATCTTTCAGTACTGACATAGCTACCTTTTTTATTAACTGCTCAAAGATTCATTTTCTAAACCATTATCGGAAGGAACTCAAGAAGATGGAGAATCTAGAGGGTGGCAAAGATTCTTTAGTGTCAAAAGATTCTCTCCCTATTTCAATGTGGACACGTCTGATGTGCTGGAAAGGATTCGCGATTCTCTCCTTCCTTACAAAGGAGACTTCGTGGAGAAAACTGGCCACAATCCAGATATGTAAGTATACATTCTGAGGATTCAATACAATGTTCTCTCCTTCATCACTAGGCGGTGTATGTTTTTCTTGGCAAGGCTGTGAAAAATGCTTTCTTGAATATATATTTGTATTTTCAATAACCATTTCTTTTCCTATAGCTATCAACCCTTTGTTTTGTGGATGATGAATTTGTCAAGTCATGTATTTTGGAGAGAATTGTTAGTTAACCGGTGGTGTAATGACCTCATTGTCAAACCATGAATGTATTTTTACAATAAACTGAACATAAGACCCATGGCTTTGAACTTCAACCCACAACATTGTAGGCTATCAAAAAGCATGAACATTACTTCTGTGTTATCTTTTTTATACATTTTACTTTTATTACCTAATATTGCACTTCTGATTGTTTTCCTTCAGATATGGCCCCTTCTGGATCTGTACTACGTTGATCTTTGTTTCAGCCGCGCTTGGCAATTTTGCAGCCTACCTCTCGCATAAGCTGAGAGATGAGGCTTGGAACTATGATATCAATAAGGTAACCTGGTCAGCAGGGATGTTCTATGGATATGAGTTAGTGGTACCATTGGTATTATATTTTATTCTCAACTACTTTGGAGTTACCTCTGGATTAGTACAGCTATGGTGTTTGTATGGCTACTCCCTCTTTGTCTTTATTCCAGCGTCGGTAAGGCCACTTCTTGTCGATATGTATAATGCATTGGATTACCATTTTTCTCTTTCTGGATTTTCCTAGGGAAATGATTAAAAGATTCGTTTAAATCTCATGTATGAAAAAGTATGTTTGATTTTTCTGGGTAAGAGAAACTTCTACAAGATTCTAACAGATTTATCATGAGGTTAGGGAACCACTTTTTTACCAAGCATAGATATATATAATTTTGGGAAAGATAAAGCGTTTTCCATATATGAGAATGATAATATTTCCTAAGGTTAGTTTATTGCTATTCCACCAAGCATATATATAATTCTGAGAAAGATCTATCAAGCATACTTTCTCATTATATGAGGATCAAAAGTACATTTCAATAAAATTTCATTTTTTCATATTCTGAAGTACCCCCAAATAACTGATTTTATTTCCTCAAATGCTGTCAGTCAACCCCCAAAAGACAATTTGAGCAATTAAATGGTCAATTCATCCCCGTTTTCTCTCTTTTGGAGTTGATGAAGAGCATTTATGGAAAATAAAATCTAGTTATTTTGGAGGATTTCCTGTTTTCTTATTCTTTTATTGCCAAAACACGAGGATGTTTACATGATGTGTGTTGATTTGTTGTGATTGGTATAAAAAAACTGGTGACTATTCAGTTCCTCTCGGCGGTACCAATCGAAATTTTCAGATGGGTAATGGTTGGATTAGCAGGCCTTGCATCTGCAACATTTCTTGCGCTTAACATGAGATCACATATAAAAACTCAGAGTGATAGATGGTTTTTGATCGTCACAGGTACTTTTGTACTCCAGTTAGGGCTAGCATTTGTCTTAAAACTGTATTTATTCTCGTCACTTTTTGAGTAGAAGACTTTATTTATTTCCATCAACAAAAGGGGAATGGATGAAATTGCTTGGAAGTAAAAAAGCACAGTGACTCTTGCTTTGTAACTACCGCTCCCAACAGTTTTTTGATGTAAGAGCTTCTAGCTTAGAACCTATGCAAGTAATTTATGTATGAAAAATCCATATGCAGTGGCAGGGAATTGTTTCAACTATGTAGCTTAGGCACAGTATCATCTCATATTCTTTGTAAGCTGATTTGAGTAGGCCTGACCTTATGTAAGTGCATATGGAGATCACAATTTAATGCTCAAACTTTTTTGATGTGTAAATGAGCTTTTTAGCTTCAATAACCAATAAAAAACTCTTTGAGTTCATTGGTTTGATGGTGTTAATATCATAAAAACTTGTCTATCAGTATGGTTGGTTGCTCTATCGATCTCTTCTGATTATGTGGTTGCCCAACTACAAAATTACATTTCAGCAATTCCTATGCACAAACAAACTTCTGAAGTCTATCGAGTAACACTCCCTTGCAAATTATACATTGGAAAGGTGTATCACTCATGGCTTAACTGGGTTCACATGAATTAGCTGGGTAGCCACCTGCAAAGGGTGCAGCGAAGATACGTTGGCACATTGCAGATTGATGTTGAAATCACTATGTTTTACCTAGCAAAAATGAATTGTATTTGGTACAGCATTTTCCTTTCTCTTTTGGATCAGGATTTGAAATCTCCTCCGGATGTTTTTGTTCAAATATGAAGAAATTTTATGCTTGGAGTCTCTTTTCATCCCAAAATTATATCATTACATTTACCTCCCAAGCTTATGTGATTACAAGCTTATGTGATTAGGGAAATGCTCATCTAAACAAGCAAATTTAAAATCTCAGCATTGGAAAACAGAAAGCAAATGCATGAGTGAGTGCCTTTGGGTCTTGTAACATGACATATGAAGGGACCTTTCATAAGAGGATTGTCATACTTCTTGTGGCATAAAACCCTAAACCCTAAACCCTAATACTCCCAACAAGTGGTGCAGCCTTAGTTTAGGTGAGACTTGCCTCTTGGGCTTTGGCCATAGGTTAGGTGGATTCATATTGTTATGATGCTGAGAAATTTGTGAATGTTATTATCATCCTGCTTTACTTATGTGATCTTTAAGATTGCTTACAATAGCCCACTGTGTCAAAATACAATATCAACAAAGGCGATTGTTGTCATGCTTTCCTCATGCTTGTGCATAACCCATGATATAATAAAACGGACATAGTTGAGACATTTTGCATCTTGGAAGGTAGATTAACTTTACATTAAATTGGTGCCTTCCTAATGCTTGTTCTATTGATTAGAGAATCAATGTCATTCTTCATGTGATTTTTTTTGATTATTCAGAATTGTACAGTTTGGCATTGAGACATAGATATAACCTACACAAAGTTTGAATGATGAAAGACCCTTGAACCATCCATGAAAATCCCGTTTGAGTGTTATTATGTAATTGATAAAGTATAAACAAACTAGATTAAGAACATAATAAGCATGAATGAGTTAAGGAGCTACATATTGAATTCTCCACCCAACCAAATACCCCCTTTCCCAGTTGGTTCAATAGTCATCCTCTGTCCTCGACACAATCTATCATCTTAGATGTCTAGCTTTAATGAGTACACTAATATCTATACATGTAATGTCAAGCCTAGTTCAGAATAGGCTTATCTCTAGCACATGCTCATTCCACCATAGTCGATAGATGTTATTGAGTTCAACTCTTAGCCTATGTTTGAATTGGAAGGTTGGGATATATACAAATGAACTTTGTCAAGGTATAATTATGTGTTTGTTAGTAGAACACCATGACAAGTGCGACTCGTCGCGAGTCTAATACGAACTTCAATGGAGCGTAAGCACAATTGTGAGCATCATGGTATTACTCATAATGCCAAGCTAGGACGCTAGCAACATTGCAATAATCTTTGTGCACGTGCGCCTAGTCCAGAAATCGAGAGGGAACGAGCTTTGTCAGGGTGTGTAGTAGTTCCATTCGCCATAGCATATAGGTGTTAGAAAAGGGCCATTTAATGTGTGTAGGAGGTGAAGAGTTTGATTCTCTACTATAATGGTTGCATTAAAACATACTTTTTTTTGTTACTTTTATATGGGGAAAGGGACATTTGCATTTAATACAAATGAGGCGCCTCTCTTCTTTTATAGTAGGGAGGGCTTATTTTGGAGCATTCTGCTTTCATTCTCAGTTTTGGACGGTCTTCTTCGGTGTTTTTGTGAGATTGGGAATGATCATCTTCGTCGTCTTTGAGTTTGCGTGGGGTCTTCTTGGGTGTTCTTTTCTTCTTGGACTCTTCTTAGCCTAGGTTTTCGATGCTTGAGTGAAGGTAATGAGGAGACGACAAGTTAGTATACTAGTCGTTCATAAGGAGAACAAAGTGGCACGAAAACTCTAGCTCGATTCGAGGCATCGTAGCCATCGGAGGTAGTTGCAATCTCGGTAGCCCAATCAACTCGCCTACAACGAAAACTTCACTCCTTTCACTTTCTCTCTCTTGCTTGAGCTCATGGTTAACTTGAGGTTACCGTCGTTGTATCCCCTCCCGTTTGTATCTTGTAAACCCTATTTTATAAAGGGCCCTCTTGACGTAATCTAACATCTACTTCTTAATACAAGGTCATTTTGTCATAAACTTGTACTCATCGCCTTAGTCACGTGATTAATCTCTCTTGTATAAGCGTCCAAGACAATCTAGTTTGCATTGGCAAACCTCCGTAATTTCGTGCTCCACGAGCGTTTACTTCTCTTTGTGCATCTCTAACCTTCGACTTACCCCCACCCCTACCTTCGACTAAAAGGGGTTCCTTCGACTTCAAACCCTAAACTTCCACATTTCTTTGATTGCTCTTCTTTCTTCGACTAACTCGTTTCTTTGACTTCCTTCTTCAATTAACTCATTTCTTTGACTAACTTGTTTCTTCGATTGCTTTCTTCGACTTACTCGTTTCTTCGACTACTGTTGGCCGGTAAGGACGGCCAAGGTGTGAAAGGGCCAAAGGGACAAGTGTGGATGGAAACCAAGATGGGTGGGGCCAGACAGGAAGCTGAGACGAGAGGAACAAATGTAACGCATGTACAATAATTAGAGGAAGTAGTAGTGGTTTACATTCTTGATATAACAGTCCATGCTCCCTATAAAAAGGGACATGCAGCCTTGTACAAAGTTTCATCAGTTGTATTGAGTCAGTCGTTTAATAGAATATTCGTTTGCTTATATGCTGTGTCGGTGTGCTAAGCGACTCTGTTTAACTGTGTGTTGTAATTAGCCAGTCGGTTGTAGCCAGCTTAGGTATTATGTTAAGAACATATTACAATCTGATCAGCTATAGTTCTGTGTGAACTTACCTTGTTATGTTTGGGTGTATCGTGCACTACCTACCATGTATAACCTGTCAGAGTCTCCCATCCCCCGACCACAATACCTTGATTCGGATACCAAAGGAGAGAGTATCTGATCTCGTGTTATGCTGAAGGGTCTGGTTTGGCACGTTTGGTTCGATTTGTGAAGACACAAAGAACAACAGGAGGATGGATGTCATCTAGCTGATGAGGGAATGAAGAAAGGGTGACTAACTCAACACTCACTAAGCAACACCAATAGGAGTCGGAAGCCCAGTCGACGACAACGCTTCCCGATCTGGTAACAACTAGCGGTAGTAGTTCTTAGGTCAAGCATCCCGAAAAAAGCCGACCAATCCACCAACCAAGAAAGCAAACCACCAAGAGGGGTATAGATCAAGACATCGACACAATGTTGTACCCATACCCTAGGTACAACGATGAAGCCGATGTCGAGGTGCATGTACACTCTTTTTTAACAACGTGGCAGGCTAACCACGTATCACAACGCCTACCTAGTTGACGCCGATGCGAATGCGTCAAAAATCGTTGAGTTCGGCTTGTCACTGGAAGGACAAATCTTAGGCGGCAATTGGTCCGCCCGCCCCCAACAGAGGAACTGAAGGAGACATTCTTGACAATGCTAAGAGAGCCGCTTCGAACGACTCTGGTGGTTGTAGATTTCTCAGAGAAATTGCTTGAGGAAGTCATCGACCGGGTGTTGGTTATCGACAATGCCCATACCAGTAACAACATGTCAATGGCATCATTACAGTGGGCCCTACCAAAGCATGATGGGATCCGATTTATGCACAACTTGCCTCAACCCAAACCATTTGGCAGTTGAATGCATATTAAGGAGTCACTGTCCAATTTGCCATTCGTGAGCACACACACTCGAGCCGTGCTGTACAACCTATTGAATAGAGCAGCTGCCCTAGTACAACAAATCGATCCACAGAACGATCGGATATGGACAGATGACTGTTTTCGACAACTGGCCTAATACAGGGACAATGACCAGCCATGATATGTCGAGAAACCCTGGCTGGCAAAGTATAGATATGTTGGGAAACATGTCCCTCCGGATGGGGAGAACAAACTTTAGATGGGAAAGAGTGCAAGCCGGATCGGCCGGAAGGCATCTAGTCAGATCTGGAGAAGTATTTGGAAGTGGACAAATTTGTAAATATGTTTTGGGTATGCCTAAGACAGTCAGATCTGGAGAAGTATTTGGAAGTGGACAAATTTGTAAATATGTTTTGGGTATGCCTAAGACAGGCCATTTTTGTAAATAGCTCACAGATACTAATACACCTAGGGCAATTCATTATGAAGATGCAACAGTTAGTGTTATACTCATTGTAACTAGTGTGTGGGAGAGAACGAGAGCAAGAGTTGTAACTTTGTAACCGTTTGTGGACGAAGAAGAGCTGTTGTGTTGGAGCTTCTTATTGTATATTCCTCCTACTATAGTGATTATTATTTTTGGAGTTGGTGGACTCCCATGGCTTTTCCCATTCAGGTATTTCCATGTTAAAATATCTGTGTCTCCGTACTTCGTTCTAGTCTATCGTTGTTTGAATCTCTGCGTCTCTCTCATATTCACATGTTGATCGGTTGTGGCCGGCGACATATTCATAACAAGATATTGGGAGGACGACTATAGAAGAGATGATAGGGATAGATATGAAAATTACTATGCACCCCGATATGATAGACGATAAACTACAAACAATAGGGGTGGATTCGTCGAGCCACGGAACTATGGAGATAATCGAAGGCCCCAAAATCAACGACGATTGGAGGACAATCAGACTGACAATCGCCGACCTCCACCAAACAACAACCGAAGGGACAATCACCACAAGCCTTGACACAGGAGGCAATACCAATACAACCCTCGAACAAGGAATGAACCAGAGAGACAACACGAGCAACCGTAGTTGGCATCGAACGAGGGGAGTCTAGCAAGTCAGCATGCCTCCACTATTATATTTGTTGACAACCAATGTTGCTTAGGTGTGCACAGAAGTGTGTGTGTGAGGACCTGTCTAACTATGCTCAGCAAACAACAACGGAAAGAATGAAGGCAAGAAGATGAACAGAAGATGGACACGCTCTTAAGCATTAATGGAAGCTCTATTATTTCGTTCTCTGTTTGCAACTCTACACTCAAAGATTCAAGATACAAGAATAATCAAGCAACTCGTATTACAACGTTAGCTTAGGGCTTATATACTCAAGCCCTAACTATTGAACGTGTTCACACTAATAAGGATACAAAGTGGAAGGAGTGGGCCTTTTATGCCAACAAACTCCCCCGTAAAAGGACTACTCTTTTCTACATGTACAAGTGATTGGTGTTATCTCCCCCGTAAACTTAGATTATGTAGTTGATCTAAATTTATATTACAAGTTAGTCAACGTATAACCGAGTTGGTAGAGGTAGAATAAATATCTAGCCTGATTCGAGTAGTCGTTCAGATCGGTTTTTCTGAAACAGTTGGATCATCTTACCTTCTGCTCCTTGCTCGGCTCTGTTTGTCTTGATCTCTTGTCATAGTCCCATCTTTGTCCTCAGTGCTCTGAAGCGTTGATCTGGGAGTGATTTCGTTAGGCAATCAACGATGTTCACCTCGGTGTCGATCTTCTAGACTTCGAGTTTCTTTTTAGTTACTAGCTCCCGGATATATATACCGCACCTCAATATTCTTTGTCTTCGCATGATAGACACGATTATTGATGATGTGTATTGCGCTCCGTGAGTCACACTATATGGTTGGCCTTGGTCGGTTGGTTCGGCAGTTAGTCGGTGCAACCATATTGCTTCCTTCGCTGCCTCCGATACTACTATATACTCTGCTTGTGTGAAAGACAACGCCATGCACTCTTGAAGCTTCGACCTCCATGATATGGCACTGCCACCATAGGTGCAGATGAAGCTTGATGTCCACTTCTGATTGTCCGAGTTCCTGACATAGTCGGAGTTGGTGTAGCCTTTAACTTCGGTCGGGTTTGTCGATCCGAAAGTCAATTGTGCATCCTCGGTCCCTCTTAGGTACTTGATGATGTGCTGGATGACCTCCCAGTGGTTCCATCCTAAGTTCAACATGTAGTGGCTGACAACCCCTACGACATATGCAAGGTCGGGTCGGGTCGCCACCATCGCGTACATGGAACTTCCTACGGCTGATGGCTAGGGTATCTTTCCATTCAAATCTTTCTCCTCGTCCGTCAAAGGAGAGTCTCTGTCTGATAGTCAGATCGACGTCGGAAGCGGTGTTGGTGCTAGCTTTGCATTCTCCATGTTGAAGCGCTTGAGCACCTTTTGGATGTAGTTAGACTGGGAGAGTCAGAGAGTTTTTGTCATTCGATATCGCTCAATCCTCATGCTTAGTATGTGTCGGGCCTGTCCGAGTTCCTTCATTGCAAACTTGTCGTGAAGGCTCTGCTTTAGCTTTCCGATTTCAACTTGATTGCTCCCTACTATTAGCATGTTGTCAACGTATAGGATCAGATAGATCCGAGAATCATCGGCCAGTTGCCGAGTATATAAACATGGGTCGGAGTCAGATCGGTTGTAGTCGAGTTGTTGGATGTAGGAGTCGAACTTCTGATACGACATCCTCGATGCTTGTTTTAAGCCATATAGACTTTTCTTCAATCGACATACAAGGTGACTTTCTTGATACGAGGTGACTTTCCTCCCCCGTCGCTGAGAAGCCTACCGGTTGTGACATGTAAATGTCCTCTTCCAAGTCTCAGTGGAGGAAAGCCGTCTTGATGTCCAGTTGCTCAAGCTCTAGGTCCTCTATCACCATGATCCCGAGTAGGAGTCGAAGGGTGTTCATCTTGAATACTGGAGAGAATATCTCATCATAGTTGACCCCATGTTCTTGTTTGAACCCTTTCGCGACGAGCTGAGCTTTGTATTTGGGCTTTTCGGAGTTGGATACATATTTGTATCTGAAAATGCATTTGCAGGGTAGCGGCTTTATCCCGACTGGTAGTTTGACCAGCTCCCGTGTCTGATTTTGATAAATCGAGTCCATCTCGGATTGCACGGCTTGTAGCCATGTGTCGGCGTTCGATGCGGCTATAGCTTCTTCGTAAGTACTTGGTTCGCCTGCATCCGTGTAGTTGATGCAGTCGAGGCCCGGTTGATAAAACTTTGTAGGTCTTCTAGCTCGTCCGGATCTCCTACGTGCCGATGTTGTTGGTTCGAACTCTCCAGTCCACTTGACCGGCTGATCAATATTACTTGAACGGTCTTCAGGAGTCCTGTTAGATGACTCACCCTTGTAGTAGGATTTCGGTGATGTCATGGCATCCTCCCCTTCTTCGGGTTTAGTTGAATTAGAGGTAGAAGAGTTAGCCAACTCAGTTTTGTTTTTCCCTTTGGCCTTGTGTGTGCTGGTCGGGTTGACTCTGTTGTTCTTGGCTCGCAAGTTGTTGACTTTCCCTTTTTTTGACTCTTGTTGATTCGGCTTTGTCTTTGATGGCTTTGTCTTCGAGTTCGATTAGTGGACGTCCTACCGATTCAAAGTCGGCAGTTGTAGTGTCAGCTTGGTCGAGTTCAACTATTTGTCGAATCTTTGATTCGGCCTGGTGGGTTGATCTTTCTATGACTTCTCTGTCGATTTCAAAATAGATATGTTTGCCCACTATTTTCTACTGGTGGACCTCCTACCGATTCAGAATTGGTAGTTGTAGTGTCAGCTTGGTCGAGTTCGATTATTTGTCGAATCTCTGATTTGGCCCGGTGGGTTGATCTTTCTACGACTTCTCAATCGATTTCGAAAGAGACCTTTTTGCCCACTATTTTCTGCTGGTTCCGCTAAGAGAGAATAGAGTCTTCATTGAAGACTACATCACTGCTCCGGATGAATTTCTGGTTCTTTGGGTCCCATAGCCTATAGTCGAATTCCCCATCAGTTCCATAACTAAGAAATATGCACTTTGTCGCATGGGGTGCCAACTTGGTCCTTTTCTTCCTGGGGATGAATGCGTAGGCTTTGTATCCAAATATACGGAGCCTACCATAGGTTGGCTGTTTGCCTAACCATAGTGTCTATGGCACTTCGAGCATTATTGCTTTCGACGGTGATAGATTTATATGAATGCGTAGGCTTTGTATCCAAATATACGGAGCCTACCATAGGTTGGCTGTTTGCCTAACCATAGTGTCTATGGCACTTCGAGCATTATTGCTTTCGACAGTGATAGATTTATTAGATATATTGCCGTATGCAATGCTTCAACCTAGAACACCATCTTCAATCCGGCTTGTTGGAGCATTGCCGTCACCCTCTCTTGGATCGTTTTGTTGATCCATTCAACGATTCCATTCTGCTTGAGTGTGTATGGAACAATCTTTTGATGCCGGATCCCTCAGACGGGTACTATTTGAAGGCTCGAGAGGTGTATTGTCCTCCGTTGTCGGATCGGAGAGTCTTCACTCTGTATCCTGACTAGTCCTCCACTTCAGTTATCCACCGAGTGAAGACCTCGCACACTTTGTCTTTAAACCTAATCGAATAGGCCCAGACTTTCTGTGTACAATCATCTACAAATGTGAAGAAGTATCGAGAGCCTCCTAGTGATCTCTCAGGCATAGGCCCACATATATATGTGTGCATGAGCTCTAGGGGTTGTCATAATGGAGAGAGTGCAAACTTCGGGTCAGTTTCCCATATTGACAATGTGCGTAGAAGTCCATCTTTGCTTGGAGTTTTGGAATGTAACCAGCCGCCATCAGCCGATCTAGGCCAGCTTGAGACATATGGCTGAGTCGGCCATGCCATAGGTTCGGGTCGATCTTTTCGGCTACGTTCATGGCCCCTCTTGGATTGATCACCATCATTGGATAAAAGTTGTTGTACTTGTGCCCACTACCTATTTTTAGGTTTCCACGACTGATCATCCACATCGATTCATTGAGAGTCGTTCTACACTCATCTTCGGCTAACATACCGATAGAGACCAGACTCCTTTTCAGTGCGGGTACATGCCGGACTTGGCATAGGATAATTGTGTTGCCATTCTACAATTGGATTGGTACTTTGCTTGATAGAAATAGTGCTCGACCACAACGGAGTTCCACAATGCAAATGGAAGATTAAACATAAAATTAGAATGCACTTACACAGACAACTAAGACGACACCGAATGTTTACGTGGAAAACCTCGAGAGGCAAAACCACGGGAGTTCTTTGACTCCGAACAAGATCACTATAGGTAAGAGGTATTACAATAAGAGTCTCAGAGGCAATGACCTCGAGCTCTGTATCTTCGCCAAACGACGGTTACAATAGAAACACTTTCTGTATCTCTCTCACCTCTATCCTCCTCTCTATAAAACAGTAACAACAACTCTCATCTAACACACACATATGCCCTAGTTATATTTATACTCATATAACTTATGGGCTATTTACGAATGTGGCGTCAACGGCCCCTAAGAAACATATTTACATATCTGTCTCTCTTCTGGTTCATGCCGGATTCGGCCGGACTCATTCCAGTTCCATTCGGTTCGGCTTCCAGATATCCTTCCGGATCCTTCCGGATCCATCTGATCTCGCTTCTTCCTCCAAATCCTCCGATCCGGATCAATTGGTCCCCATCCAGAGGGACCGATATCTCAACAATCTTCCCCTCCACTCCGGCATGGGGTCTTTGTCAACCCGATCCATCTCCGGCACGAGTCCAGCTTGTCGGCTGACAACACCTTGGTCAACATATCCGACCCGTTCTCCTTTGTATGGATTTTCGTCAGCGAAAACTCTTTATCTTCTACCTTCTCCCCAAGATAGTGATATCTCCTTTGGATGTGCTTAGTCCAGGAGTGGTAGGCTGCATTCTTCGTAAGGTGGATGCCACTTTGACTGTCATAATAGAGTTGGTATTCCTTCTGTCGGATCCCTAGCTCTCTGATGAAGTCCTTCATCTCCTTGCCGTCTTCTACAACCACCATGTACTCCACTTTCGTTGTCGACAGTGCAATGGACTTCTGCAACCTCGATTGCCATGATACAACTCCCCTTGCATATGTCATGACGTATCCAAATGTACACCAGCTGGTATCTGCATCAATTGACATGTCCGAATCGGTGAAGCCTTTCAATAAGGGTTTATCGGAGCCGAATTGGAGGCACATGCTCGAGGTGCCTTTCAGGTACCAAAGTATCCATTTGACGGCGGCCCGATGCTCTTTTCCTAGATTGCTCATGAACTAGCTAACCACTCCGACTGCATATCCGATATCTGGCCTGGTACACACCATTGCATACATCAAGCTTCTGACGACAGAGGCATATGGTAGCTTCATCATCTCCGACTTCTTCGTCTTTGGCTTTGGGCTTTGTTTCCCGGACAACTTAAAGTTTACTGTAAGTGTCAACCCGACCGGCTTCGCATCCAACATGGTGAACGTTTGAAGCACCTTCCTGACGTACTTCTCCTTTGATAGCCACAATAGATTCTTTTTCCGGTCCCAGACTATGTGAATCCCCAATATCTGTCTCGCCGGACCCAAATCTTTCATTGAAAATGTCCGGTTCAAGGCCTTCTTCAGATTCCCGATTTTGATTTGGTCTGGTTCGACGATCAACATGTCATCCACATACAGTAGGAGTATCAGGAAGTTGTCTCCGTCAAATTTCTTCACGAACACGCAATGGTATGCCTACGTTTTGTGGTATCCTTGGTCGGTCATGAAGGAGTTGAACTTTCGTTACCATTACCTGGGAGCTTGCTCCAGTCCATATGGGCTCTTCTTCAACCGGCACACCAGGTGCTCCCCTTTCTTGACAAATCCTTCCAATTGTTGCATGTAGATCTCTTCTTCGAGGTCGCCATGTAGGAACGTTGTCTTGACATCTAGTTGCTCTACCTCGAGGTCCATGCTTGCCTCTATGCTTAACACCATCCGGATGGATGTCATCTTCACTACCAAGGCAAAGATCTCATTGAAATCCACTCGTTTCTTCTATTGGAAGCCCTTCACCACAATCCACACATTGTATCTTGGTGGATTTCCGGCATCTCCCGATTTTATCTTGTACACCCACTTGTTCCGGAGCGTTCTCTTTCCTTTCGGCAACCCCGTCAATTCATATGTGTGGTTCTCATGCAGGGAATCCATCTCATCCTACATGACACTTAACCACTTGCCGTTGTGTATGTATTTCTTTGCTTCTTCAAAGCTTTTCGGCAACCCCTCGTCGGTTAGTAGTACTCACTCTTCATTTGGAAATCTTTGGTGGACCTTTCTCTCTCTTAGAGGATATTTCTGTCCCTAGTTTTCGACCACCGATCCACCGGTTCCTCCGTCTTCATCTGAATCCAATTCGGGGTCTTGTACGGTTCCAGTGTCTGGTTCTTCTTCTTCTTCGGTTGGTTTGGTTCCTTGTCTGAAACTAGCTGGTTCATCATGGTCTTCGATTGACATCCGGCTTCCGACCGGATGTGTCCTAGGATCTTCCAATCGATTTCTATCGGTTGATATGGAGAAAGCTATCTTCTTCTCCGACTCCCAATAGGCAATTGTCTTGTCTTCCATGAAGACTATGTCTCCACTCCAGAACACCTTGTCAACCAAGTCCCACACTCAATAGCCAAACTCATCATCGTCATACCCAAGGAATATGCATGGCCAGGACTTTGTATCCAATTTCGCCCTCTTGTCCTTTGCAACATTCACGTAGGCGAGACAACCAAACACCTTTAGATGTGTCCCAGTCCAAGGGTGCTGAGGGTGATCTGTTTATCACATAGGTCGCCATCATCAGCGCCTTAGCCCAAAACTTCTTGGGCAACTTAGCATGTGCCATCATGATCCGAACTCTCTCCATCACCATCCAGTTCATCCTTTTGGCCAATCTGTTTAGCTTTGGTGTCTTCAGTATGGTAAATTTGAGCCAAATTCCTTTTGACAAGCAGTACTGCTCGAACTACCCCTGTTACTCTCCATCGTTGTCAGCTTGAACTACTTCTAGGTTCTGACCGGTTTCTCTTTCCACTATTGCGTGGAACTCCTTGAAGACGGATAATACCCGATCCTTCGTCTTTAGCGTTGAGACCCACAACTTCCGACTGTGATCATCTATGAACGTCACGAAGTACTGTGACCGAGCATGTGACTTCGTGTCCACATGGCATACATCGGTATGCACAAGCTCTAGTGGTTCTTTCCGTCTTGTCGATGGTCTCAACTGGAAAGAGGTTTGGTTTTTCTTGCTGGCCAAATAGTCGGTGCACTTCTCAAGCTGCACGTCTTTCACTTCCAGAATGAGGTTATCTTCGGCAAGTCTCCACATTCCCTTCTGGCTCATGTGGCACAACCTTTTGTGCCACAGCTCACCGGCGGTGTCGGATACCACGTTCACTTCTTCCTGGCATATCTGGGCATGCATAAGGTACAATGTGTGGATCTTTTGGGCTCGGGCCATGATCAGACTCCCTTTGCTGAACTTCATGACTCCATTCCAGATGCTACCCGTGTAGCCTTCATCATCTAGCCAATCGACTGATATCAGGTTCAGTTGAACCTCTGGAATGTGTTGAACATCTTTCAAAACAATAACATGCACACATCTGGATGTGTTGAACCTCTAGAATGTGTTGTCAACCACACATCTCCTATGCCAACAATTCGGCATGATTCTTCATTCCCCATCTGCATGGAAATGTGGTCACCGGCTCTATAAGATGAGAAGCATTTCCAGTCAGGAATAAGATGGAACGACACTCTGAAATCGACAACCCATGTCGTCTCATCGCTCACTAGGTGCAAGTCATTCTCCCGAGTGATGAACAATAGTTCTTCCTCACTTGTTGTGATTGTTGTCGTTCCTTTCCGATCCGAACTCCTCAACTAGCTTCCCACAATAGAAGCACGTGGGCCTTACCCTTGACTTCGACCTCATCCCCGATTTGTCCTGATTCTGGGGAGTCCTCCGATTCCGACCTCTTCCTTGGTTATTGTTATCTTCCATAACTAAGGCCTTTGGATCGTTTCTGGATTCCTGGTCCTTTCGACGAGCTTCTTCATCTAGCAAGCTCGACTTTACTCTTGTTAGGGATAAGTGTTTCTCTTCCGGCCTGGCGTTGCCCAAAGTGATGACTATAGTCTCCCAACTATTCGGGAGGGAACCGAGTAGCAGTAGAGCGAGTACCTCGCCTGCTAGAGGTACTTCCAACAAGGTTGTTTAATTGATAAGACCTTGGAAGGCATTCATGTGCTCCACCATACTGGATCAGTCTTGATATCAGAGTCTCACTAACTTCTGGAAAACTGAGACCCGATTCACAACATTCTTACTATCCAGCATGGTACCGATTTTCTCCTAGAGCACATGAGCCTTACTTTCTTCGTTGAAGTTGTTGTATAGGCTCATGTTGATGAAGCCTCTTATGTATGCCGTCATCTTCATATGCATCACCTACCAAGTTGCGGCATCAATCTTGTTCGGTCTTTTTTCTCCAAACTATACCGGCAGCCAGAGATCGTTAACCACTAACATGTCCCTCATCATCGTCTTCCATACTGGGTATTTGGGGTTGGTGAGCTTGAACATGCGGCCGAATGGATCTTCCATGCTTTGATACCAATTTGATAGAAATAGTGCTCGGCCACAATCGAGTTCCACAATGCAAATGGAAGATTAAACAGAAAATTAGAATGCACTTACACAGACAACTAAGACGACACTGGATGTTTTACGTGGAAAACATCGAGAGGAAATACCACGGGAGTTCTCTGACTCCGAACAGGATCACTATAGGTAAGAGGTATTACAATAAGAGTCTTAGAGGCAACAACCTCAAGCTCTGTATGTTTGCCAAATGGCGGTTACAACAGAAACACTTTATGTATCTCTCTCACCTCTCTCTCCCTCTCTATATAGCAATAACAACAACTCTCATCTAACACACACATATGCCCTAGTTATATTTATACTCATATAATTTACGGGCTATTTACAAATGTGGCCTCAACGGTCCCTAAGAAACATATTTATAGATCCGGTTCATACCAGATCCGGCCGGACTCATTCCGGTTCCATCCGGTTCGGCTTCTAAAATCCTTCTGGATCCATCTGATCTCGCTTCTTCCTCTGGATCATCCGATCCGGCTTAACTAATACCCATCCAGAGGGACCGATATCTCAACATCGCTTACTCCGAAGATTTTGCATTCCTGCCCATTGCCTAGTTGAACTGCGTTGCTGGCGCCGACCAAATAGTCCAAAAACCATTCAATGTTAGCGGTCACGTGGAATTTTAGAGTATTGTTTTGATATAGAGTTTTCTGTATTCTGCTCTCTTTGTCTCTCTCGCGTACGTTGTGTTAATTAAGCTTTCCATTAAACCTTCCTTATCTTCCTTGTCTTGTGTCTTTTATCTGTTGTTACCTGGTTGTGTCTGGTAAGCTTTCGCACGTATTCTTTTGCATGGTATCAGAGCGTGAGGGTTGAGATCCTCTGTTGCTGACAAACAGACAAACCCCAATCACGGTGAAGAATAGAATAATGAAAGAATGGTCAGAGGAATGGCTAGCTCGCTTCTGATGGAGAAGCTCGACAGAAGCAACTACACACCTTGGTCATACAAGATGCACCAGTACCTGCTTGGGCATGGCTACTGGAGTTATGTCGATGGAGCTAATGACGAACACCCGAATCGACACATAGAGATTTCCCAGCCTGGGAACAGGCAGCAAGCAGAGTTCTCTACTGCTTCGCATCCTCTATGAGCGATCAAGTTTTGAGCTACATTTGGGATGCGAGGATGCTAAAGGATGCTTGGGGAAATTTGAAAAAGATTTTCTCCGCTGTCGTGGAAATCCGCGCGCATGTGTCGGATCGTGCGAGACCATCGGGGTCACGGACTGGGGAGAGATGGTTGCCGAAAGGCCGATTTCTCTAGGGTCGGTTACACTGGCTATGGCACCAACTGGGACAGTTCCGGATGCGAGCCGGAAGCAACCAAAACGGACAGATCCGTATGCAACCGGATGGACACGGTCTTCCTGCTGAAAACACAATAGCTGTCAGCCGCCAAGCCACCAGTCGGGGGAGCACACGGGCTTGCCTACGCGAGTGGGGTTTTGCATAGAAGACAAAACTGAGAACCGGAGCCTCAAGGCACACGAACTAAGCAAACCCTAGAAGAGATGAAGCAACAAACACTGAGAAGAGAAACCCAACCCACATGACGATGAAGAAGAAGAACTAAATGAAACCCTAAAGAAAGAAAGAAGAAAGAAGAAGAGAAAACCTACCATACCTTAGACCTACGGTATTTACCCTCCTAACTCAAAATGGGCAACCCATCATAAGAGCCCCTTCCTCTCCTTTTATAGCCCAAGGAGGGAAAGACGTTACAATGTGGTATAAATATCCCCTTGTTATTTTATACACATTTTTCAAATGTACATGTTCACATGGTGCACATTGCCGACTTTGCCCATTCCATCCGGTTTTCTCACTATGGCCGGAAATCTTCAGGACACCGCGAGCACCATAACCAGAAAGCTCCAACTCAGGCAAGAGTTGAGTAATGTTCGACAACGAGATATGTCGGTGGCTGATTACACCTCCAAGATCAAGGACATTTGTGACTCTCTCGCCTCCATTGGTGTAAATGTCGAGGAGGACGAAATGGTGCAGGTTTGCCTCGGAGGGTTAGTGTAGAAGTTCGGAGCTTTCCGAACTGCAGTCTGTACGAGGGAGGATACGCCGTCGTTTTTCGATGTATAGTCGATGCTCCTAGTAGAGGAGAACAACACGGGTGCACCAATGAGTACACATGCCGACAACAAGATGTTGTACACGGAGGAAGATAGGCCCCGTAGTCGTGACGGATGAGGCCAATCGACGTGCAATGGAGGCGGCCGACAGGAGCAAGATGGAAGGCATGGTCGTAATGCCAACAGTAGTTCCGAACCCTTTGGAAGCAAGGGCAGTCGAGGTGGTGTTGGAAACCGGCAAGGAAAGCCTACAACGGAATGCTGGTATTGTGGCAAGAAAGGCCACAAGGAGAGCGAGTGTTGGAAGAAACACGCTGATTCGGAGAAAATCGCACCAACTCCAGGCAGAACAAACAAGGAAATCGACAACGATCGAACTACGCCGAGGGCTCTGAACAAGCCAAAAATGGATTGGGCTTAGCCTTCGTAATGCACAAGGCCAATTCGATGGTATGTTGACTCCAGAGTGTCAAATCATATGACAAGTCACGAGGAATGGTTCTCGTACTTGGAGAAACCGGAAAAACAAGGAGTGGTAACTAGAGACAACACTCCGCATACCATCAAACATGTTGGTGAAGTTCCCCTCAGCCACATCGGGCAGAAAGAGAAACTCATGAACATGCTACACGTCCTGACAATAATGAAGAACATGGTGTCGGTTAGACAGATCGTCGACCAGGGGATGCAAGTTCGATTCATGCATCTCGGTTGCTACATCGAAGAAGAGGGGAAAGTTCTTGTGCAAGGGCATCGAGAAGGGAGGATGCTCATCCTCAACACCAATGAAGTCGGAACCGCGTTGTTCACGAAAGGACAAAAGGTCAAGTCAGACATTGACTTATGGCACAAGCGGTTTGGGCATGTTAACTTCCCGCAGCTTTGTGAAATGCAAACGAAACATTGTTTTCGGATTGCCAAAATTTAGTGGCCGGAACGGCCAAGTCCGCGAAGCCTGCCAGCTTGGGAAGCAACACCAATGAAGTCGGAACCGCGTTGTTCACGAAAGGACAAAAGGTCAAGTCAGACATTGACTTATGGCACAAGCGGTTTGGGCATGTTAACTTCCCGCAGCTTCGTGAAATGCAAACGAAACATTGTTTTCGGATTGCCAAAATTTAGTGGCCGGATCCGCGAAGCCTGCCAACTTGGGAAGCAACACCGACTTCCATTCTCCAACGAGCGTAATCAAAGTCGAAATCCGCTCGATGTGATCCCTTCGGATGTATGGGAACCGGAATAGAACGTGAGCATCAGAGTAAGTCGTTACTTTGTAATCTTCATCGATGACTTCACTTGGCACACTTGAGCGTGCTTCATGGCGAAAAAGAGCAAAGTCTTCGCATGTTTCCTAAAGGTGAAGAACCTTGCGGAAAGGGAAACTAGGCGAAAGATCAAGTGCCTAAGGTCCGATGGCGAGAAGGAGAACTTCTCCAACCAGTTCTCGAGTTATCTACAAAAGGAGGGAATTTGACACGAATTCTCGTGTAGATATAGGCCATAGTAGAATGGCGTGGCTGAGAGGAAGAATCAGATGATAGAGGAGGCGAGGCGGCAAGGGAAATGCTTGAGGAGAAGCATCTGTCAAAGTTCTATTGGGCCAAAGCGATCAATACCTCCAGAATCGGGCATATGCCAATGGAGTGTCGCCACATGAGTTGTACTTCAAGAAGAACCCGAACTTGGCACACTTGAGGGTTTTCGGTAGCATCGCGTATGTGCGTGTGCCGAAGGAGAAATAGAGGAACATGGACGCCAAAGCAGAGAAGTGCATCTTGGTTGGCTACTCAGATGAATAGAAGGGTTATAAGTGTTATAATCCCTGAACAAAACAAGCTCCCGTAAGTCATGATGTTGTGTTCGACGAGTCCGCGTTGTGGTACTTGCCTTTGCCTCCAACCCTTGATGAATCCATTCTGATCTCTGCCGAAGAGGTTAGCAAGGCTGAAATGCCTAGGGACGAAGGAGACATCAGAGCCCTTGAAGAGAGTCTGATCTCATTCAAGCTAAGTGGGCCGAATGACCGACTGAGTCAGCATGACCAGTAAGACATAGAGTTGGTGAGTTGTGGAGACTCGACCGTGCATTCTCGCATAGGAAGCCGAGGAGACAGTTTACTCGTAAAGAGAAGACGATGTTGGAATACGGCAGTGATAAAGAAAAGTCGGATCAAAGCAAATCCAATTCCGAGAAGAACGAAGACGGACCTTTGGAAATGAAGTCTGTGTCTACCAAGAGGGCCTCAAATCCGACTAATGAGCAAATACACCGATCTACCCGTCAGAAGAACCTCGGGGTGCGGTTCGGATACAACGAGTACATGGCGTATCATTATGCATACATGACGTGAGTGACAGAAGTGCGTGACCCGGAGAGCTACGCAGAAGCGGCGAAGGACGCAAATTGGTGTACCGAACTGGAGGAAAAGATGCATGCATTAGCGGAAAATGAAACCTGGGACCTGGTTGGTGTCCCGAAGGGTGTAAAGCCGATTGGATGTAGGTGGGTGTACAAGGTCAAGTACAACACTGACGACTCTATCAAACACTACAAGGCTCAGTCAGACTCTTCATTGTTCGTCAGGCAACGTCGACATGGAACGGTTAGTATTTTAATTTATGTTGATGATTTAGTCATCCCCGGCGCTGACTGAGATGAAATCGGTCACGTAAAGTCCCAACTCTCGACATCATTCGACATGAAGGACCTAGGAGACCTTCATTAATTCCTAGGGACAGAAGTGATCTACACCCCTGAAGGCATATTGATCAGCCAATGATATTACGTGCTAAGTATGCTCTTCAAGTTCGGGATGGCAGACTATAAGTCCATCTCAACTCCTCTAGACAGAAATGTAAAGCTTCGCCGAGATTTGGGAAAGGTGTGTGACCCGACACGGTTCCGATAGATTGTTGGAAACCTAATTTATTTGATGATCACTCGGCCAGATCTCAATTACCTGGTCGGTCTGGTTAATCAATTTATGTCACAGCCCACGGCTGAACACTTTTAGTGCGCGCAACAGATATTGCGCTATGTCTATGACACTATGGATAGGACGCTGCTATATCGGACCGGTATTTCCGAATAGCTCGTCGGCTACTCAGATTCCGATTAGGCTAGAAATGTCAGCGATCGTAGATCCACATCAGGGTTCGCTTTCTCACTTGGGAGTCCCACGATCATGTGGAGTAGCAAGAAGCAACCGACAATTGCACTGTTGAGCACGAAGGCTGAGTATCGAGGAGAGACTATCGTGACATGCGAAGCCATTTGACTCAAGAAGCTACTCAAGGATCTGCAAGTGGAGGTGTCCACTCTGACAATGATCTACTGCGACAACCTCAGCAGCATCCAACTTGCGAAGAACCCCATCTTCCACGCCCAGACCAAGCACATTGAGGTGCACTATCATTTTGTCCGCGAGCGTGTCCTCTCCGGTGAAGTCGAACTAGCGTATGTTCTAACGGATCGGCAGATTGCCGACATCTTCACCAAGCCCTATGGTCTCGACAAGTTGCGACAATTCTCGGGTGCGCTTGGTTTGCGGCACCTCAACATGCTGAACTTGAGGGGGAGAAAACACTAGGAAAGGGAGCAGGAAATGAGCAGAAGTGACTGCGAAGCTGAGTCGGATGACGAATTCGATTTTAGATCGGTTGAAGAAGCTGAAGGCAAAAACAAGGGCAGCAACCGAAGGGAAGAGCAAGAGTCAGCCAAACAAGGGGGAGATGAAGCCAAGAAGAGTGCGAAGGCCAAGACCACGACATGGTCTGATGTGGTTAAGGGCCTCAAGACAGAAGACGAATTGGAGACAGCCAATTCAGGCAAGGGGCGGAAACGAATCAGAGACAGCCGATTCGGTTCGAATGTTTTATTCAGTGACGTCGAATCAACTAAAGGCCAAGCGGAAGAAAGGGCAACGGAACAGGCGCCAACACCACGATAACAAGGGAGCTGAGAAAGGCTACACGAGCAGACAAACCGATCAAAAGGGTCGAGGCACCCGGAATCGAACGGGTCGAGGAGCGCGAGCGAGGCGTGAAGCTAGGAAGAGCCGAAACGAAGATCCGGAAGAGAAGGCGAAACCTCAAGTTGAGCTTGAGGGGGAGTGTTGAGATACAAGGTCAACATTGGGTGCATAAACCAGTGCGTTGTCGTGAAGAAAACCGTCCCTAGGCGGAAACCGAGTTTAGCGCGTGTAAACCGACCCTTACACGCGAGCACACTTTTCGTTGCATGGTAAGTAAGTAGGTACAAGTCGGCTGAGGTGAAATCCTAGGTAGCACGCATTCAATAGGGAGAGAATCGAGGTGTATCTCTGTCCGAAAGGACAGAGAATTAATGTGATGTAACGGATGATAACGACCTCCCTCCTTGGGCTATAAACGAGAGGGAGAGGAATGGAAAAGGTATCGCGCGTTAGAGAGGACGAAATGCTGTCGGACTGGGACCGAGCCCTTCTCCTCTGCCACTCTCCATAGCCATTTTTGTGCAGGTTTTCGGGAGGCTGACTCTGTTCCGTGGAACGCCCGTGTGCTTCCGGCAGAGTCTCCATCCCGCTCTTCTGTGTGTGTGAGTGAACAGGCGGTTGTGTTCGCCTTGCCGGCCTGTTAGTTGTAACCGTCTTGATATATATATAAATATATATATTTATATTTATATTTATATACATACGTGTTCGTATACTCGGACTTCTAGTCGTCTCGTTTTGCTGTGTTGTTGGACTGTGATTCCTGTGTGCTCCTGTGTCTGTTCATGTGCAAGTGCACACATTGCCTTTCCGATCTCCTCCTTCTCGGCTATTTCTCGGTCCAAGACCCCGGTGGTCCCGCCTCGTTCTCCACGCACGCGCGTAACAACGTGACATATTTGGTGAACCCGACATGAACAAGCGGCAAAGGAATAGAAAGATGAGCGGGTCGGATCTCGCGGAAGCCATGGCTTCGGCTGTGGATCGGATAGTGAGTGCGCGCGAAGGCGCAGGCGCCCTCGATAGGGCTATTGAGGTGGTCGACAACACGATAGGCCGGTTCAGTGGGAAGGATGCCACGAGCTAGTTGGAGGCCTACCGGGCCGAGATGGTAATGAGAGACATTCCGGAAGAAACGCGACTGACCGGATTCCCTCGGGTGGCGATGCTGGGCATCCATGCAGAGGTGCTCGAGGTACGGACTGAGAGCCGAACCTGGGAGGAGTTTGAAGGTTGGCTCCTCGAAAAATACAGGCTTGATGACGCGCTTCGACTCTCGAAACGGGACTTCATGGAATGGGTAGAGACCCCCGAAAAGGGGAGAAACGCGTCAGTGCTCCTCCAGGAGTTTGAAGAACACTTTGCGCTCTTTCGGCGCTCGACCGGACCGTACTAGACACAAGTCGCGTCCGGTTGTTCGTTAAGTCAGTGGATGTGAGGGACCGGGAGCAAGTGGGTCTCCTGTTGGAGACTGATGATGGGCTGACGGCCGTCTGGGCCGTGGTGAAGAGAGTCTGTGGCCGTTTCGACAAACGGCGAGAGTGGGTCGATAAAGGATCAACAGGGGCGGCTTTGTAGTAGCAAGGAAACTCGAGCCAACCCCGCCAGCGTGAAGGGAAGAGACCCTAGACTAGCTCGAGACCAGATCGACTTCGACCGGCATGGTCAAAGGCTCGTCCGGAGGAGCAGCTCTAGAGGAGCTGACTAGGATGGTAAAGGCCCTCCAGATTGCACAGGCACGGAGGGACGACGACGAACAATGAGAGTCAACGTGGTGTACCTATGGAACGGTCGGGTACACGCTAGCGAGACCCGAAGGGCCCTGGACCTAAATGTCGGACGAGGGAGTATGAAACGAATGATGGAAGAAGCGGTGGCTCGCCACGCGAAGACTGTCCACTACTCAGCGTCGGTTGGGATCCGGGTCGGAGGTGGTGAGGCCCGGAAGACGAACGAATCCGGATTTTGGCCGTTGATGCTCGAAGGCCTCGCCGACGCAAGGCTAAGGAAAGAAGAAGCGGACTACGCGGAAAAACGGGTCCGGGAGGTAACCGGGTGGAGTGACCCGGTCGAAGAGAAGACGGGCTTCGTTGAAGCCGCATGCCAGAACTACAAGGCTCTGGTGGAAGACAAGCGAGTAGGTAAAACCGGAGGGGCCAAGCCCTCGCAACGGTACAAGACCCGATTCAGTCAAAGGCAGAATGAGGCAGGTGTGACCGGCACACCGGATAAAGCCAAGAAGGCCGGGTACCGGTTGAGCACGGAAATCGAAAGGAACACGGACCTACGAAAGGTCCTGGAGGAACGTATCCTCGATAGCAAAGTGGAGCTGTCGCTGAGGGAAGTGCTCGGGATCTCCAAGAAGGAGTTCCACGACTCCATCGTAGACTTGGTAAAGAGGAAGAGGCTGTCGACAGAGCCAGAGCCGGAGAAGCCGGTGGAAGTGCGAACGACGCACATAGAGGACATGGCGCTAGAAGACGAGTTGGCGGAGAGCCACTATTCGAGGCCGCATTGGGCCAGAGCGACCACGGAGACCCCTGTTAAGATCGGAGATGTCCAGGAACCGGTGGTGGCCTTGGTAGACCATGGATCCGAAATCAACCTGATGTCCATGGATTTCTACAAGAGGGGTAAATGGCCGATCAACACCAAGCATGGGTGGAAGATACGCGCGGTGACGCATGCTACGGAGGAGCTGCATGGTGCGTGCCCGAATATACGCGTAAAGGTCGGTGACGTCGAGATAGATCAACATTTCTTCATGCAGGAAACATCCTCGCACCCGGTGATTCTCGGCGAACCATACATTACGGCAACACGCATGGAGAGGAATGTGCTCGACAACGGTTCGGCATACGCACGCGTCAAGAGCCAGGACAGTCGGCATTGCGTCCAATTCATGACTGTGCGTTCGAACTATGAGAGGAATCGTAAGACCCTCGGTGGCGACAGCGGAGGGGACTTTTAGAGAGGGCTATCAAGGCGTGGGGCCGCGATAGTCCGGACGTACTGGAAGAACCCCACACATGTATAGTAGGTAGGAAGTTTTGGTTCTCCGAAAACGGAAGTTGTACTATAGTCGGCATCAGCGGCCGGGAAAGGAAGCGAGAGGAGCGGCTCAGGGGATGCGGAGTCCTCTCCCCCGACGAAGAGATTAGCGGCGCCGTGGAGGCGGTCTCTTTTGACGACACCTTGGGCGAGTTGCGAAAGGTGATCGGTGAAGACCTTAGAGAAGACCGGACCGTTCCGGTAGGATCGATGGGAATGTACGAAGTCATCGCGGACTTCGGGGAAACGATCGGGTCGGATCAGATGGCCCGCGTGGGTACAAAGTACAAGACTGTGGACCGGAAGGTGAGGCCGGTCGCAGCACCCTTGCCGGAGGGCAGCGAGCAGTGGATAAAAGGGGTCGCGTCGGACCCAAGTTTACGGAATTTGGCTGACATAGGGCATTGGTTCACCGACATAACGCTACGGGAGCTCAAGGTTGGTGGGGGTGGCTTTCTACTACCGGCGGAGGAGAACAGGTTTCGGAGAATGCTCGAAAGGCATGGGAAAGCCTTCGCGTTCTCGCCGGGGGAGATCGGGTGCGTGGACCTGACGATCGTCAAACCGATGGTGTTCTTCACGGTACGGCATGTACCGTGGAATCTCAAACCGATTCCGGTGCCGAGAGCTCACATCCCAAAGTTGATGGATCTTCTGAAGCAAAAGGTGGAGATGGGCATCCTCGAACCGTCGAGTGCCCCGTATTCGAATCGGTGGTTTACGGTACTGAAGAAGAACGGCACGCTGCGCTTCATTTAGGACCTGCAACCGGTCAACAAGGTGACCATCCGTAACGTAGGAATCATACCGACCATAGATGAGCTCGCGGAGGCCTTCACCGGAAGGTCAATTTACTCTGTCGGTGATCTGTACTCTGGGTACGATCAGTTCCAACTAGCCGTGGAGAGCAGAGACATTACGATGATGTGGACTCCTCTCGGCCTAGTGTGGATGTGTACCCTACCACAAGGAGGAACGAACTCGGTGGCTTACATGGTGAACGCGATGAACAAAGTGCTCAGGGATTGTATCCGGGACATCACCATGCCATTCTTAGACGATATCCCGATCAGGGGATGCCTGGTGGAGGAAAAGGATGAGACAATCGGACCGAACGGATGTCGGAATTTCGTGGCGACTCACATCGATGACTGCGAGAAGGTGCTGCAGAGACTAGAAGGCGCGAGGCTCACCTTCTCCGGGGAAAAATCGGCCTTCGGGCAATCAGAGATCATGGTCGTCAGGCACCTATGCGGACCATACGGTCGGAAACCGTCTCCGTCCAAGGTTGAAGCCATCTCCGCAATGAAGCATGACTGCAATTCGGTTACGGAGGTTCGGAGATTCTTGGGAGCATGCGCGTTCTACCATATCTGGATCCCACATTACGCCCACGTCGCGGAGCCACTATATGGGTTGCTGAAGAAAGGGCGTAAATTTGAGTGGGGAGACGAGCATACGGAGTCAGTCCGAAAGATGAAGGAAGCACTTGCCACGGCACCGGCGCTCCGAAAGGCTGTCTACGGCAAAGACACTCTGATTTACGTAACCGTAGACACGAGTCCGACCGGGATCGGATGGGTGATCAACCAAGAGGATGACGTTGGCACGAGGTTCCCCATCCGGTTCGGCGCGAAGGTCCTAGGTGAGCGACAACGAGGATACGCCCAGGTTAAACGCGAACTCTGGGGTATCGTTTCAGCGGTGAAGGCTGATAAAGACTATCTGATTGGGACAGAGGTAATAATTGAGACGGACTGCCTCCTGATTCTCGGCATGGTTTCCGGATGTACGACGCCGGACCTGGCAATGCTCAGGTGGATAACGTACATCAAGTCCCTGAATCCGAAGATACGACACATTTCCGGAAAAGACAATGCCATGGCCGACATGCTCTCAAGGGCGAGGTTCGAAAATGAGGATGGCATGGTTTCGGAGGACGAGGAAGTCGGCGTAGATTTCTTCGAGGCGGCATGCGTGACAACCAAAAAGGGGAGCACTCTGGTGCTTAACGAATTCGACGAGAGCAAGTATGACGGGGAGTGGCTCCAGATCGGCGGGCTCCTGAAAACAATGACATCGGACGCGGCGTGGACAAAGGAAGAGGCCAACCGGATCCGGAAGAAAGCTTACCGATTCTTCCTTCGGGACGGGTACATATGGAAGCACCCGAAGAAGAGGGACGACATTCCACTCCGACTGGTGGCGAAGGAGGAATAGGAGGAGTTGCTGGAGGCCTACCACGAGAGTCCCTGGGCCGGACACTACGGACTGTGGGCCACGTTCGAGAAGCTTAAGGGGAAGTACTGGTGGCCGGGACTGTACCGGGACGTGCATCGGTTCGTGACGACTTGCAAAAGATGTCAGATGCACTCCATAGTTCGACACCGGGACGAGCTTCACCTGACCTACCCTCCGACCGTCCACTTCAAATGGATGGTGGATTTGGTGACGATGCCGATGGGGGTAGGACAGATGTGGTATCTGGTGCTGGCTCGGGGGGATTTGACAAACCAGGTTGAAGGCTGAGCGCTGCAGAACAAAACGACCGCGGCTATGTGCTGGTTTCTGATCGAGGACGTGATATGTCGGTAGGGGAGTGTAGGAAAGATCGTGGCTGACTGCGGGGAGTTGGACGCGCAAGAGGCTGAAGAGATGTTTGACCGACTAGGGGTCAAACTCTCGCTCACCACAACGTACAATCCGGAGGCTAACGGGAAGGTGGAGCGTGGACACAGGCCGATCGTCAAAGCGCTAGTATGGGCGTGTAAAGGCCAAGTCGGGAACTGGCCGCGACTACTACCTTATGTCTTGTGGGCGGACCAAACTACGCACAGTTCGGTAACCGGGTTCATGCCGGCAGAGCTTATGTATGGACAGAGGCTGATCATGCCAACAAAGCGAACCATCTCCTCATGGGCCACGGTGGACTGGAGAGATGAGATGAGTCGGGAGGAGTTGCTAGCAGCACGGATTCGACAGCTCAAGCGAAGGCCGGAGGACGTGGAACGAGCCGTGGAGAAGCTTCGGTTGGCAAGGATGAAGAACAAAGGGCGGTTTGAACGGACTCACCGACTGCGACCAAAGAAAATCGAGGAAGGCGACTGGGTCCTAGTGTATGACAGCAGCCTCGACAATCATCACAGGGAGATGCGGAAGTTTGCAAGGAGGTGGTTCGGGCCTTACGTGGTGACAGGCGCCAACGACAACGGGACCTACCATCTTGCGGAGCCTGACGGTACGAGGATGGTAATACCGGTAGCGGGGAAGAGGGTCAAAGCGTTTAAGAAATGACTCGAGTGCAAGCTGGATCTGGAAAGCATGGACGGTGACGACGGGCGGCCTGAGGCAGATGACGATCCGGAAAACGAGGAGTAAAGCATGGACCAGTTTTCTCCAGCAAGAGCTCAATTTTGGCGCATACCAGTGGATGCGCGGTTAGGTGGGGGCAGATGTCGTGAAGAAAACCGTCCCTAGGCGGAAACCGAGTTTAGCGTGTGTAAGCCGGCCCTTACACGCGAGCACACTTTTCGTTGTATGGTAAGTAAGTAGGTACAAGTCGGCTGAGGTGAAATCCTAGGTAGCACGCATTCAATAGGAAGAGAATCGAGGTGTATCTCTGTTCGAAAGGACAGAGAATTAATGTGATGTAACGGATGATAACAACCTCCCTCCTTGGGCTATAAAAGAGAGGGAGAGGAATGGAAAAGGTATCGCGCGTTAGAGAGGACGAAGTGCTGCCGGACTGGGACCGAGCCCTTCTCCTCTGCCACTCTCCATAGCCATTTTTGCGCAGGTTTTCGGGAGGCTGACTCTGCTCCGTGGAACGCCCGTGTGTGTGTGAGTGAACAGGCGGCGGTGTTCGCCTTGCCGGCTTGTTAGTTGTAACCGTCTTGATATATATATATATATATATTTATATTTATATACATACGTGTTCATATACTCGGACTTCTAGTCGTCTCGTTTTGCTGTGTTGTTGGACTGTGATTCCTGTGTGCTCCCGTGTCTGTTCGTGTGCAAGTGCACATGTTGCCTTTCCGTTCTCCTCCTTCTCGGCTATTTCTCGGTCCAAGACCCCGGTGGTCCCGCCTCGTTCTCCATGCACGCGCGTAACAATGCGACAACGTAGACTGGGTGCATAAACTGGGTGCGCAACGAGAGGTCATAACGATGCGTAAACCGGGAGGCCGTTGGATAGATATTCCGTGGAGGAATATATTTTTGGGAGTTAGTGTAGGGGCTCATTGATGAGCATTGAATTATGTGTCAGTACTTTTGTCAATCCGTATGGACTTGTAAAAAAGCACTCTCTGAGCACATCCTATGTACAGAGTTTTAGAGTATTGTTTTGATATAGAGTTTTCTGTGTTCTGCTCTCTCTGTCTCTCTTGCGTACGATGTGTTGATTAAGCTTTGCATTAAACCTTCCTTATCTTCCTTGTCTCGTGTCTTTTATTTGTTGTTACCCGCTTGTCTCTGTTAAGGTTTTGCACGTATTCTTTTGCACATGTGTGCATCTCAAGTCCTATGGTATGCCGAAGAATAAAGTCGGCTTCATCATTGCAACATATGAAAGCGACAAGGTCGACTGGGATCTCTTGATAGGCGAAACCCTCAGTGTAGGAATTCTTGTCTTACAAACCGGCAGGAAGGTGTTGTCGATCATTGCCCGGTACCTGTCAGTACTATACCCACCATGCCTAGCTCTACCAAAAAAGAAGTCGTCAAAACCCATCCGATCCCCGGCACCACAATCACAGCTTGGAAAGAAGCAACGACTTTTGGCTCTGCCTCATGTGGATAGCAAGAAGATGATGCCTTAGTGAAGGAACAACACGAGTCTACGGCCCAACATAAGGAATCAGCCAATGTCAAACCAGCAACTTCGGTACGGAAGTCGAAACCAGAGGACGCCATCACTCGCCCAATGAGTCCCGAAGAAATGTAGGAAGGGTTTAAAGCGACTTTACCATCAGAAGGCGAAGCGAGAAGAGAAGACAAGAAGTGGCGGAGCAAAATGTCCAACCGAAGAAGATGCGACTGGACAGGAAGAACAACCAAGGATTGACCATGGACACTGGTACAGGCAGAAAACAGAGGATAACTGACAGAGAGATGTGGTCTTGGAGAGGTCAATTGTCGTGGTTCCGGAGACAACAATAACTCTAATATCCGACAAGGACACAACGTTGATCAGAAAATTACAAGATGGGAAGTCCTCCCAAGTTCTTGAGTACCTGTATATCCCTCTAACAGCCAAAATGGAGGTTCTCAGACATCCAGGTAGCCGAGAACCTCCTAGGTAGTGGTCGTAGCCAAAATGGCAGAGGAGGACAAAGACCAGCAAATGATACAAAGGGCCTTGGCCGACGAGATTGAGGCCAAAGAGGAAGCGGCACTAAACAAAATCGACCGGAAATGAAAAGGAAAAAGAAGACACTTGGCAATCACTCTCTCTTCATTAACTATCGAAGCTCATGAGTCATGGGGAATGAAGTTAATGTGTAAAGAGTAGTGGTGTGACTTTTGACCTTTGAGTGTTCATACACTCTCAAGGGTGTGTTCACACACTAGGCTAGTTTGAGCTAGGCTAGGTACCCGATTCGAACGGTATTCTGTTCTCTTTGTTTGGTGTCCGCTTTGGTTGATACCCGGTTCGGACGTACTCCCCCTCAAGCTTGGCAAGTCAGGGATCATAAATCTAAGGTCTAACATGAATTGCCGAAGCTTGTCGACTCCTAGGGCTTTGGTGAAGATGTCGGTTGTCTAAAGATTCGTGTTAATGTGTTGAAGGTTGACATCTCCAGCCTGAACGCACTCTCGAATGAAGTGATAGTGCACTTCGATATGCTTCTTGCGTGCGTGGAACATCGGGTTCCGAGCGAGATGAATATTACTCATGTTGTCGCAATAAAGGGGAATTGGATCTTTGATGGGAATGCCCAAATCCTTCAATATCATCTTGAGCCATACGGCTTCACATGCAGGCACCGCCGCGCCCCTGTATTCGGTCTTTGTGCTCGAAAGAGCAACGGTGGGTTGGTTCTTGCTACTGTAGGAGATGGCTCCAATTCTGAGGGAGAAGAAGAAACTAGAGGTTGATCGTTGATCGGCTTTGTAGCTGGCCCAGTTGGCATCTGTGTACCCTTCGAGTTGAATTGGTGTGACCGACTTATAGAGAATGCCATAGTCCATCGTTCCACCCACGTATCGTAGCACTCACTTGTCAATACTTAGTTGGCTCACACTCTATGGTGCCAGAGTCGGCATCCAGTTTGAGGTTTCGATCGAGAGAGGTTGCCACAAATTGGTACTCGGTCATCCTGAACTTGTATAACAAGTTGAGGATGTAGTGTAGTTGAGAGATCATTATTCCGATTGGAATCCAGATTACCTCAATGCTAAGGAAGTAATGGAGCTCTTTCATGTCTATCATCTTGAATTTGCTGGAGAGGAGGGACTTGACCTTGTTGATGTCGACTAGAAGCTCACCTCCAATGACCAGATCATCCACATATAGGATGATGACAATTGGATTTTCGGAATTGCTTCTTACATAGAGAGAATTGTCGGATTTTGACATTCAGAAGCCGATTCGATGAAGATATTGTGTTATCTTCGAGTGTCAAGCACATGGTGCTTGCTCAAGGATGTAGAGAGGCTCCTTGAGTCAGCAGACGGCTTTCAGATGAATATTGTATTCGAAGTCGGGTGGTTGTACCATGTACACCTCTTCTGATTCTCCTTGAAGAAAGGCATTCTTGACATCCATCTGGTGGAGGTGCCACCCTTTCATTGCAGCAAGCGCTATCACAGCCCGCACGGTTGTCATCTTTGCCACCAGGGCAAAGGTCTCTTCATAGTCAACTCCCTGTGTTTGTGCATAGCCCTTTGCTACTAGTCAAGCTTTGTAGCGGTTGACGGAACTGTTGGCATTATACTTCACTTTGTATATCCATCTGCAAGCACTCTCCTCCTACATTGTATTATGTCGGTTAATCTTCTTTGTAATCTACAATCTTCTTGAGTATTTTTCTATCTATCTTGTGTTTCTTGTGCAACGGATGCGACCCGAACTCTCTAAGGAAGAGAGCACGTGCGCGTACCCACGCGACCCTCCTACCCGTATGTACAAGGGCCTAAAAAGAAGCACGGGCCACGGCCCAGTTAACCGTGCCCGCGCACACGCACACACACATATACACACACCAATTACAACTAGCTCATCAAACCATCACAGACATCTGCAATTAAGCATTGGAGACCCCTAAGCTAACTCCCGAAACACACCCTTTTATATATATAGACATAGATATGTGTATGTACATAGCACGTTGCAACGCCGGCTAAGTTGGTTTCACCACAGAGAAAAAGAGGGTTCCTACATTCTGGAACAGCAGTCTTTTGTCAACATGACTAGAGTCTCATGCAGGGCACGCCTCTTCTGGAACAGCAGTCTTCTGTCGCCAAGTCGCCAGTCAGGGAGCACTCAGGCTCACCTACAAGAGTGGGGATCTTGCATGAGGGAGAGAGAGAGCTAAGGACCGATGCCTTCGAACGCTCGGGCTCGTCACGAATAGCAACAACGTAGAGACAACAACAACACTAACAGGGAACAAAGACCGAACAAAACATGAGAGAGGGAACTCAACTCTGTCCCCACAACACGAAGCTTAGTGTGCAAGAAAAAACCTTTGATGAACAAAAATGGAAACAAACTCTATTATGAAGAAACCCAAAAATGGAACCCGCTAAAGGGGACCTATGGAACCTCAAAAATGAGGAACCCTTTTACAAGGGATGCTCCCTTCCTTTTATAGAACAAGGAGCGGGATGCGTAACATTGTGGGATAAATCCTACTATACATGGGATCCCCTATCCCGAATTAACTTATGTTATGGCGCCCCCTATTATTTGCATGTATACATAAGGATGGGTGCCCACGATGCACCCTGCCGATGTTCCCATTATTCCCGGTTTTCTCGCTAAGGCCAGGAATCTTCACGACATCCGCCCCGACCAAACCGCACGTCCACTGGTACGTTGTCGCGTTGTTAAGCGCGTGCGTGGAGAACGAGGCGGGACCACCGGGGCCTCGGACCGAGAAATAACCGAATGAGAGGAAGGGAAGGAAACTAATGATGTAATTCACACGCGCACAGACCCGCAGAATCACAGGAATGGCAACTCGCTACAGAACGCGAGATTGAGACAGAACGAATATTTATGTATATATATATATATATATCAAGGTGTTACAACCGGCAAGCCGGCGAGTGATGGGCTTCGACGCCTGCGCGTGCGCGCACACACACACACAGATAGAACGCAAGATGGAGGCTCTGCCGGGACCACTCGGGCGTCCCGCGGAGCAGAGTCAGCCTCCTGAAACCTGCACAGAATGATTATGGAGACGACAGAGGAGAGGGGAAGCGCTCGGTTCCAATCTGGCACCACTTCGTTCTCTACAAACACGATATATTTTATCCTCACTTCTCCCTCTCTTTTATAACCCAAGGAGGGAGGTCGTTACCACTCGTTACATCATGTTTATTCCCTATCCTTTTAGACAGGGATACGCCTCGAGCCGGTCTCGAGCTAGTCTCGGGTCTCTTCCCTTCGCGTTGGTGGGGGTACCTCGACCTTCCTTGTCACAACAGAACCCGCCCCTGTCAAGCCTTTATCGACCCACTCACGCCATTTGTCAAAACGGCCGCAGACTCTCTTTACCACGGCCCAGTCAGTTGTTAGGCCTTCATCGGTCTCCATCAGGAAGCCCACTTGCTCCCGGTCCCTTGTGTCCACCGATTTAATGAACAATAAGACACGACTCGTGTCCAACACGGTCCGGTCCAGCGCCGAAAGTCATGTGAAGCATTCTTCAAACTCCCGAAGGAGCACCCACGCATTTCTCCCCTTTTTGGGGGTCTGCACCCATTCCATGAAGTCTCGCTTCAAGAGCTGAAGCGCGTCATCAAGCCCGTACTTTTCAAGGAGCCGACCTTCAAACTCTTCCCAGGTCCGACTCTTAGCCTGTACCTCAAGCACCTCCGCGTGGATGCCCGGCATCGCCACCCGAGGGAATCCATCCAGTTGCATGTCCTCCGGGATGTCCCTCATAACCATTTCAGCTCAGTAGGCCTCCAAATAGCTCGTGGCGTCCTTCCCACCAAACCGGCCTATCGTGCCAACAACTGCTTCAATAGCCCTATCGAGGGCGCCTATGCCTTCGCACGCACTCACTATCCGATCCACAGCCGAAGCCATGGCTTCTGCAAGATCCGACCGTCTCATCTTTCTATTCCTCTGCCGCCTGTTCACGTCGGGTTCACCAAATATGTCGCGTTGTTACGCGCGTGTGTGGAGAACGAGGCGGGACCACCGGGGCCTCGGACCGAGAAATAACCGAATGAGAGGAAGGGAAGGAAACTAACGATGTAATTCACATGCGCACAGACCCACAAAATCACAGGAATGGCAACTAGCTACTGAACGCGAGATGAAGACAGAACGAATGTTTATGTATATATATATATATCAAGGTGTTACAACCGGCAAGTCGGCGAGTGATGGGCTCCGACGCCTGCGCGTGCACGCGCACACACACACACACACACAGGTAGAACGCGAGATGGAGGCTTTGTCGGGAGCACTCGGGCGTCCCGCGGAGCAGAGTCAGCCTCCCGAAACCTGCACAGAACGATTATGGAGACGACAGAGGAGAGGGGAAGCGATCGGTTCTAGTCCGGCAACACTTCGTCCTCCACAAACGCGATATATTTTATCCTCACTTCTCCCTCTCTTTTATAACCCAAGGAGGGAGGCCGTTACCACTCGTTACATCATGTTTATTTCCTATCCTTTCAGACAGGGATACGCCTCAATTTCCTCCCTACTAAACGCGGACTACCTAGGATTTCGCTTGAAGCGACTTGTACCTACCTACGTACTATACAACAAAACTTGTGCCCACGTGTAAGGGCCGGTTTAGGCACGTTATACTCAGTTTCCGCCTAGGGACGGTTTTCTCCACGACATCCGCCCCCACCTAACCGCGCATCCACCGGTATGTGCCAAAATTAGACTCCTATCGGAGAAGACCGGCCCACAGTTATCCTTCATCTTCCGGATCGGCATCCATTCCGAGCTGGTCGCCCGGGTCCGGTTCAGCCTCGTGCCGCTTTTTGAACGCTTTGACCCTTTTCCCCACCACCGGTACCGCCATCCTTGTCCCGTTGAGCTCTGCGAGATGGTAGGTCCCATTGACGGCAGTCGTCACCGCATAAGGCCCGAACCACCTTCTTGCAAACTTCTGCGTTGACCGGTGTTGGTTGTTGAGGCTGCTTTCATACACTAGAACCTAGTCGCCTTCCTCAATCTTCTTCGATCTCAGTCGGTGAGTCCAGTCGAACCGTCCTTTGTTCTTTAGCCTCGCCATCCGTATCTTCTCCACGGCTCGGTCCACATCCTCCGGTCTTCGTTCCAGCTGCCGAATTCGTGCTGCTAACAGCTCCTCCCGGCTCATCTCGTTATTCCAGTCCACCGTGGCCCATGAGGAGATTGTCTGCTCCGTTGGCATGATCGGCTTCTGCCCGTCCATTAGCTCTGCCGGCATGAACCCGATTACCGAATTGTGCGTAGTTCGGTCCGCCCACAACGCATAGGGTAAGATCCGTGGCCAATTCCCGACATGGCCTCCACACGCCCGTACCAACACTTTGACGATCGGCCCGTGTCCGCGCTCCACCTTCCTGTTAGCCTCCGGATTGTACGCCGTCGTGAGCGAGAGTTTAATTCCTAGCCAGTCAAACAACTCTTCCGCCTCTTGCACGTCCAATTCCCCGCGGTCGGCCACGATCTTACCTACGCACCCGTACCGGCATACCACTTCTTCGATCAGAAATCGGCACACGGCCACGGTCGTTTTGCTCTACAACGCTCGGCCTTCCACCTGGTTTGTCACGTCCTCCCGAGCCAACACCAGATACCGCATCTGTCCTACCCCCATCGACATCGTCACCAAATCCACCATCCACTTGAAGTGGACGGTCGGAGGGTAGGTCGGGTGGAGCTCGTCCCGGTGTCGGACTATGGAGTGCACCTGACAGCTCTCGCACGTTGTCACGAACCGATGCACGTCCCGGCCACCAGTACTTCCCCTTTAGCTTCTCGAATGTGGCCCATGTCCCGTGGTGTCCGGCCCAGGGACTCTCGTGGTACGCCGTCAACAATTCTTCCTGTTCCTCTTTCCTCGCCGCCACTCGGAGCGGGATGTCGTCTCTTCTCTTCGGGTGCTTCCATATGCTCCCGTCCCGTAGAAAGAATCGGTATGCTTTCTTCTGAATCCGGCTGGCCTCTTCCTTCGTCCATGCCGCGTCCAGTGTCATTGTCTTTAGGAACCCGCCGATCTGGAGCCACTCCCCGTCGTACTTGCTCTCGTCAAATTCGTTAAGCGCCGGAGTGCTCCCCTTTCTTGTTGTTACGTTGGCTGACCCGAAGAAATCATCACCGACTTCCTCGTTATCCGAAACCATGCCCGTCCTCGTCATTGAACCGCGCCCTCAAAAGCATATTGGCCATGGCATTATCTTTTCCGGAGATGTGTCATATCTCCGGGTTCAGGGACTTGATGTACGTGATCCACCTGAGCATCGCCAGGTCCGGAGTCACACATCCGGAGACCATACCTAGAATCGGTAGGCAGTCCATCTTGATGATCACTTCCATCCCGATCAGATAGTCCTTCTTGACCTTGACTGCCGAGACGATACCCCACAGCTTGCGCTTAATTTGGGCGTATCCTCGCTGCCGCTCCCTCAATACCTTCGCCCCGAACCGGATCGGGAACCGTACGCCGTCCTTGTCCTCCTGACTGATCACCCACCCGATCCCGGTCGGGCTCGTGTCCACCGTCACGTAGATGGGGACTTCCTTGCCGTAAACCGCTTTTCGGAGAGCCGGTGCTGCAGAAAGCGCCTCCTTTAGCCTCCGGATCGATTCCGTGTGCTCCGTCCTCCACTCGAACCTACGCCCTTTCTTCAATAGCCCATAGAGCGGTTCCACGACATGTGCGTAGTGCGGAATCCATATGTGGTAGAACGCGCATGCACCCAAGAATCTGCGAACATCCATAACCGACCTGCAATCGTCCTTCATCACGGAGATGGCTTCTACCTTTGCCGGGGACGGTTTCCGGCCATAGGGCCCGCACAGGTGTTCGACTACCAGGATCTCCGGCCGTCCAAATGCTGATTTTTCTCCAGAGAAGGTGAGTCACGTGCTCTCGAGTCTTTGTAGCACCTTCTCGCAGTCGCGGATGTGATCCGTCACGAACCTCCGGCAACCGTCGGGCTCGACAGACTCGTCCTTGTCCTCCACCGGACATCCTTTGATCGGGATGTCGTCCAGAAACGGCATGGTGATGTCTGGGATGCAGTCCCTCAACACCTTGTTCATCGCATTCACCATGTGTGCCACCGAGTTCGTTCCTCCTTGCGGTAGGGTACACATCCGAACTAGGCGGAGAGGAGTCCACATGGTCGTGACATCCCTGCCCTCTACGGCTAGCTGGAACTGATCGTAGCCTGAGTACAAGTCCTCGACCGAGTAGATTGACCCTCCTGCGAAAGCCTCCGCGAACTCATTGATGGTCGGTCCAATACCTGCATTTCGAATGGTCACCTTGTTGACCGACTGTAGGTCCTGTATGAAGCGCAATGTGCCGTTCTTCTTCGGCATGGTAAACCACCGATTCGAATATGGCGCACTCGACGGTTCGAGGATGCCCATCTCCACCTTCTGTTTCAGCAGCTCCATCAGCTTCGGGATGTGAGCTCGGGGTACCGGAATCGGTTTGAGACTCCACGGCACATGCGGTATTGTGAAGATCACCATTCGTTCCACAACCTTCGGGTCTACGCACCCGATCTCCTCTGATGAGAATGTGAAAGCCTTCCCGTGCCTCCCGAGCATTCCCCGAAACCGGTCCTCTTCCGCTGGCAGTAGAAAACCACCCCCACCTATCTTGAGCTCCCGTAGCGTTATGTCGGTGAACATGTGTCCTATGCTAGCCAGATCTCGTAAACTTGGGTCCGACGCGACCCCCTTTATCCGTAACTCGCTGCCTTCTGGCAAGGTTGCCACGACTAGCCTCACCTTCTGGTCCACAGTCTTGTACTTCGTATCCACTCGGGCCGTCCGATCCGACTCGAGTCCACTACTGAAGTCGGCGATGACTTCGTACATCTTTTCCGAACATACCGGAATCGTCCGATCCTCATTAAGGCCTTCTCCGAACACCTCCCGTAACTTCCCCAAGGTGTCATCGAAAGAGACCGCCTCCACGGCTCCGTTGATTTCCTCTTCAGGGCCGAGGACTCCGCATGCCCGAAGTCGCTCCTTCGCCCGCTTCTTTTTGTGGCCAGCTACGCTGGCTATCGTACAACTACCGCTATCGGAGAACCAAAAGTTTCTACCTATGGTACAAGTCCTTTCGCCTATAGTACATGTGTGGGGGTTTTCCGGGATGTCCGGACTATCGCGGCCCCACGCCTTGATAGCCCTCTCTAAACATCCCCTCGGTTTTCGGCGCCAAGGGTCTCGCGGTTACACTCATGGTTTGGTCGCACCATCAGGAACTGGACCGAGTGACGCCCATCCTGGCTCTTGACTCGTGCATATGCCGAACCATTGTCCAGCACCTTTGTCTCCATGTGCGCTGTCATGTTGTACGGTTCTCCGAGTATCACCGGATGAGAGGATGTCTCCTGCACGAAGAAGTTTTGGTCGATCTCGACATCGCCGATTTTCACTCGTACATTTGGGCAGGCTCCGTGTAGCTCCTCCATGGTGTGCGTTGCTGCCCGTATCTTCCACCCGTGCTTGGTGTTGATCGGCCACTTTCCCTTCTTGTAGAAGTCCGTGGACATCAAGTTGATCTCCGAATCGTGGTCTACCAACGCCACCACCGGCTCCTAGACGTCCCCGATCCGAATAGGGGTTTCCGTAGTGGCCCTAGCCCAATGTAGCCTCGAGTAGTGGCTTTCCGCCAATTCGTCCTCCAAGACCATGTCTTCTAGGTGCGTCGTTCGCACCTCCATCGGCTTCTCTGGCTCCGGCTCCGTTGAAAGCCTTTTCCGCTTCACCAAGTCTACGATGGAGTCGTGGAATTCCTTCTTGGCGATACCAAGCACTTCCCTCAGCGACAACTCCAGTTTGTTGTCGAGGATCCGTTCCTCCAGAACCTTTTGTAGGTCCGTGGTCCTTTCGATCTCTGTGCTCAACCGATAACCGACCTTCTTGGCCTTGTCTGGTGGGCCGGATGCACCGACATCACTCTGCTTCGGCCCAAACCGGGTCTCATACCACTGTGGGGGGTCGCCCCCCCCCCCTCCCCAGTCTTTCCCGCTCTCTTTTCTTCCACCAGAACCTCATAGCTCTGGCACGCGGCTTCCACGAAGCCCGTCTTCTCCTCGACCGGGTCACTCCACCCGGTTACCTCCCGGACCCATCTTTCCGCGCGTTTTGCTTCTTCTTTCTTCAGGCTTACGCCGGCGAGGCCTTCCAGCATCACCGACCAAAATCCGGCTTCCTTCGTCTTCCGGTCTTCATCGATTCCAACTCGGATTCCAGCCGACGCCGAGTAGTGGACGGTCTCCGCATGACGAGCTGCTACTTCTTCCATCAGCCGTTTCATACCACCTCATCCGACATTCAGATCCAGGGCCCTTCGGGTCTCGCTAGCGTGCACCCGACCGTTCCATAGGTACACCACATTAGCTCTTATCGCTTCGGCAAAGTCCCCGTAGTCCTTTCGGGCGTGGCCAACCGTGTCGCACCACAAGCACCGGCACCCAGCCGGGGGCCTTTGGTCACGGACTTGTTCACCGTCGTCCCTCCGTGCTTGCGCGATCTGGAGGTCCCTCACCATCTGAGTCAGCTCCTCCAGAGCCGCTCCTCCAGACAAGCCTTTGACCATGCCGGTTGAAGTCGAGCCGGTCTCGAGCCAGTCTCGGGTCTCTTCCCTTCGCGCTGGTGGGGGTACCTCGACCTTCCTTGTCACAACAGAACCCGCCCCCGTCAAGCCTTTATCGACCCACTCACGCCATTTATCAAAACGGTCGCAGACTCTCTTTACCACGGCCCAGTCGGTTGTTAGGCCGTCATCGGTCTCTAGCAAGAAACCCACTTGTTCCCCATCCCTTGCGTCCACCGATTTAACAAACAATAGGACACGACTCATATCCAGCACGGTCCGGTCCAACGCCGAAAGTCGTGCGAAGCATTCTTCAAACTCCCGAAGGAGCACCCACGCGTTTCTCCCCTTTTCGGGGGTCTACACCCATTCCATGAACTCTTGCTTCGAGAGCTGAAGTGCGTCATCAAGCCCGTACTTTTCAAGGAGTTGACCTTCAAACTCTTCCCAGGTCCGACTCTCAGCCCGTACCTCAAGTACCTCCGCGTGGATGCTCGGCATCGCCACCCGAGGGAATCCAGCCAGTCGCATGTCCTCTGGGATGTCCCTCATCACCATTTCGGCTCAGTAGGCCTCCAAATAGCTCGTGGCGTCCTTCCCACCAAACCGGCCTATTGTGCCAACAACCGCTTCAATAGCCCTATCGAGGGCGCTTGTGCCTTCGTGTGCACTCACTATCCGATCCACAGCCGAAGCCATGGCATCTGCAAGATCCGACCCTCTCATCTTTCTATTCCTCTGCCACCTGTTCACGTCGGATTCACCAAATATGTCGCGTTGTTACCCGTGTGTGTGGAGAACGAGGCGGGACCACCGGGGCCTCGGACCGAGAAATAACTGAATGAGAGGAAGGGAAGGAAACTAACGATGTAATTCACACGCGCACAGACCCACAAAATCACAGGAATGGCAACTAGCTACTGAACACGAGATGGAGACAGAACGAATGTTTATGTATATATATATATCAAGGTGTTACAACTAGCAAGCCGGCGAGTGATGGGCTCCGACGCCTGCGCGCACACACACACACACAGATAGAACGCGAGATGGAGGCTCTGCCGGGAGCACTCGGGTGTCCCGCGGAGCAGAGTCAGCCTCCTGAAACCTGCACAAAACGATTATGGAGACGACAGAGGAGAGGGGAAGCGATTAGTTCTAGTCCGGTAGCACTTCATCCTCCACAAACGCGATATATTTTATCCTCACTTCTCCCTCTCTTTTATAACCCAAGGAGGGAGGCCGTTACCACTTGTTACATCATGTTTATTCCCTGTCCGAAAGGACAGGGATACGCCTCAATTTCCTCCCTACCGAATGCGTACTACCTAGGATTTCGCTTCAGGTGACTTGTACCTACCTACGTACTATACAACAAAACTTGTGCCCACATGTAAGGGCCGGTTTACGCACGTTATACTCGGTTTCTGCCTAGGGATAGTTTTCTCCACGACAACGTGCCAAATCCGAAGAATGGTGAGAGATTCTGGCAGTAGTGAGCAACCGGCTTTCTGTAACCCGCATCCCGGCTACCGTGTTGGCCTCCGCCGGTCCGAACCGTCGGCTCCGGTTCCATCCTCGCGCTCGCCTCTCCGTAGGCTCGATCGACCTATCGACACGTCGTTTGCCGCGATCTTCGCTCATACACGTGGTCTTCCCGTGGCCCTTGAGCGACCATACACACGCTCCTCGCTTCCCCGAATAGCGGTGACCTCCGCGTCCGAGGAACACCCCGTAGTGGCCCGCTTGGCCTCCGCCGATCTTCACGATGCTTTGTTTACTCAGTCGGTGCCGTTGTTCGCTATTGCCCTTGTCCCCTTGCCACCATAGTCCATCTCCCTCAGTCTCACATTGCCACGTTGGTCGAATTGTCGGGGTCTCCGGAACTAGTGTGAAGTATCCTTCTTGGGTCGTCAATGTTCTTTGAGGCTACCAACCCGAGCAATCCATCTTCGCGCCCGTATTCTCGTCCATGCACCTCTGTGTGCCGTGTAACTCTTGACTACGCCCCGCAAGAGGCTCAGTCCATCGTCCTCCTTCGCTCGACACCACCCGCGCCGAACTCCAGTCTTTCTTCGTGCACGCTTCGTTGGCCCCTACCCGATCAGATAGTGCGTTGTCGCTTCACCCGCATATCAGTGCCCTCCATGTTCGAGGAACACCCGTGTTGGCCCGCTCGGCCCCTTTTCGTTCAGCGCCGCTACAACCGGTTTTGTGCCTTCTGCTCGCTATCGTCCCCTCGCCTCCACCAGCTTGCTATCTCGGGCTTGGCTTGCCACGCGAGTCATTGCCACTCTGATTGAGCCGCCAAGATCTCCGAAGCGGGTGTGAAGGACCCTCCTTCGGTGACTGATACCGTTTCCGGTTACCGACCCGTGCAACCTATCCCGCGCCCGGTTTCCAACCCGGCACCACCTTGTGCCGTCTTCCACCTTCCTTGCTCGGCAACGCTTGTGCCGAACACCATCCCGTACCGTGCTTTGCTTCAACCCTCGATGGCCACACACACGTCTTCCGATCTGCTTCCGGGTGTGCGTTTTCTGGCTCAGCACACCATACTCCGCTTGGGTGTCCTTGGTAGCTTCCCGTGTTGCCACCCACGAAGGATCACCCTCGCCCGTATCGGCCTGCCTGGCCTCCGTAGCCCTCGCGACGCCTTGGTTGCTTGGTGCCTCTGCTACTACTGCCTCCCTCACCGCCACCGTCAGTCTCTTGGTCTCACACCGGCTGCCGCTGTCGACTGCTGGAGTCTCTAGATCCGGTGTGGAGGATCCTTCTCGAGCCTCCGATCCGTTAGGCCACCGACTCATGCACCAAGCGTGTCCAGTTTTCGTCCTTCCTAACCCTACTGATTGGGTCTGTATCCAGTTTGTGGCCGCGTAGCCGGCCTCATACCTCTTGTCCGCTCGTTCCCGCTTCTCGTCGTCTGATCACGTCTCTTGCCACCACCGTCCATCCCTCTAGGTCTCACACCGGCTCTCGTTGTCGACCGCCAGAATCTTCAGATCGGTGTGAGGGTCTCCATGGGACTGCCCCTTTCGTAGCCTTCGCCCTTGTCTCCTTGCCGCCACCATCAGTCTCTTGCGCTTCCATCGGGTCTATTGCCTACTGCCGAAGTCTCTAGCCCGGTGTGAAGGATCCTTTGCGGGTCTCAATCTTTCCCGACCATTCCCCGGGTTGTCCTTCTCCACAAGTCGAGAGCGTGGCTCGCTCCACACCCTCTGCTGTGGTACCGAGTATCCTGTTCCCAGCCTCTCCGTAGGCCTGCTTCCTCCTCCCTTCCGGATCGGTTATCCAGAAGTCCGCTCCACTTGGTTCTTGTCCGGGTTCATCCAATCTCTCTCCGCATTATCGGATCCCATTCTCCTGCCACCACCGTCAGTATCTTGGTCTTACGTCGGATCCGATGCCGACCGCCGAAGTCTCTAGCCCAGTATGAGGTGACCCATAGGACCGGTCTTCGTTCCTCCGCTTTCGTGTTCTTCTCTCGAACTCGTTGTCAACCTCCTTGTTGTGCTCCCGCCTCCATCTTCCATCTCTCTAGGTCTCATGCCGGCTCTTGGGCCAACTCTCAGAGTCGCCGGATGAGATGTGGGGATACCGATTCCTAAACGACTCCCGATGACTCGTCCAAGGCCACTGCCCCTTTTAGTGGTGTCGGTGGAAAGCATCCGCCCTATGATCGATCAAGCCCCACCTGGGCTTGATTCTCCAATGTCCAGAATTTCGGCTCCAATGCCGATCCCGCCGGACTCATTTCGTACCTCAATCATCTTCTTCCCGAATTCCGACCTTCGCCTTGGTCGATCGTTCTCCCCATGTAAAAGAAGGTGGCTCGTCCCGCACCCTCTTTCGTGCCTGGTACCGTAGTACCTCAATTGGCCTCCGCCTCGACCACATCCGCCTTGTCCGCGCACCCCCTTCCTGCTGTGATGTCATGTCGTCGCGCGCCACCTCCATTTCATGACTGGGTGGCCACGCTTTGTGAGTTGTCCGAAGCTCCTACTCTTTATGCCGGACGATCGAGTCTTCGGTCGAACTCGTGGGACTTCGCCCCCGTTGAAACGGTCGACCTCTTCAACCTCGCCCATCTCGATGCGCCGCTTCTTGCCTCTTCTTCTTAAAGTCTTCGTCTTCCAACTCCATCCTCCCTTGCCGCCCTTCACATCGGGTTCACCAAAGATGCGGCGGAATCCCGCGCTTGCATGTCGGATTCGGGCGGGACCACCGAGGTCATGGACTAGGAGGGGAGGAGTTTCCGGAAGGCCAAATCCTCTGGAACCTACCGCGTTGCTGGCCGGATCGATTCCAGATGGTGTTTGGGGAAGACCAACCCGGACGGTTCCGGATATGTTCCAGAAGCGACCCGGACTCTCGAAGGAAGAGAGCACGCGTGCGTACTCATGCGGCCCTCCTGCCCGTATGTACAAGGGCCTCAAAAGAAGCACATGCCACGGCCCGGTTAACCGCGCCCCCGCACACGCACACACACATATACACACACTAATTACAACCAGCACGCCAAACCAGCACAGACATCCGCACTTAGGCACCGGAGACCCCTAAGCTAACTCCCGAAACACACCCTTTTATATATATAGACATAGATATGTGTATGTACATAGCACGTTGCAACGCCGACTAAGCCGGTTTCACCATAGAGACAAAGAGGGTGCCTACATCCCAAAACCAGTCAGGAGCTCATAGGCTCGCCAACGTGACTAAAGTCTCGTGCAGGGCATGCCTCTTCCGGAACAACAGTCTTCTATCGCCAAGCCACCAGTCGGGGAGCACTCAGGCTCGCCTACGGGAGTGGGGATCTTGCACGAGGGAGAGAGAGAGCTGAGGACCAATGCCTTCGAACGCTCGGGCTCGTCACGAACAACAACAACGTAGAGACAACAACAACCCTGACAGAGAACAAAGACCGAACAAAACATGAGAGAGGGAACTCAACTCTGTCCCCACAACACGAAGCTTAGTGTGCAAGAAAAAACCTTTGATGAACAAAAATGGAAACAAACTCTATTATGAAGAAACCCAAAAATGGAACCCGCTAAAGGGGACCTATGGAACCTCAAAAATGAGGAACCCTTTTACAAGGGATGCTCCCTTCCTTTTATAGAACAAGGAGAGGGATGCGTAACAATGTGGGATAAATCCCATTATACATGGGATCCCCTGTCCCGAATTAACTCATGTTATGGAGCCCCCTATTATTTGCATGTATACACAAGGATGGGTGCCCACGTTGCACCCCGCCGATGTTCCCATTATTCCCGGTTTTCTCGCTAAGGCCGGGAATCTTCACGACACCGGCGAAAAGAAGGTGAGGGGTTTTACAAGCTCAATGAAGAGAGCGTCACCACCATTACTACTCCTTGGCCCAACTCCACTCCACGAAAATACACAAATTGCTAGAGGAATTTAAGGATGACTAGCTCCAATTCTCTTTGGAATTGGAAGCGTACGAAAAAGAACGAATTCGGGCGAAGGAGACCAGGAGGGAAGGAAGGAAGTGCATATCAAGTTGCTCAATGAAAAATCAAGCGAGCAATCACAGGATTTGGTTGACCAAGTACCCATAGAACCCCCTACAACCGAACAACCTCAAGAAACGAAGCAAGCCGAACAAGAAAAGGCCAAGGAAGAATGTGCCCAATATCAATTGGGACCAGCTAGGCAAACAAAGCAAGTCATAACCGCTTAGCAGCCGAAGGAGGAAGAACATCTCGAGGAATCGGCCCAACTAGAGCCAAACCCCCAACCTATCTTGGAAGAGGAACCACATCAGGGATAGCCGAGTAAGACAACACCAAGAAGGGGGGAAAGAAGGGCCAACTGTAGAAATACCTTCAACATCGACCACATAAGAACAACCAGCCGAAGACAATCAAACACCCTGGTACCAATCACACCACCACCATCGACAACGACAAAACGGCTCAATAGGAGCCGAACATTCGGCACATTTTTTATGACATGTAGCCGGAAATTTTTTGTGGGTTCGACTGTGCAAGGCACTATCCCACAAGCATGCCATGTGTTGGTCGATCAGGACGTCCAAGGTGTGAAAGGGCCGAAGGGACAAGTGCGGGTCGAAACCAAGACGGGTGGGGTTGGACAGGAAGTTGAGACGAGAGGAGCAAATGTAACGCATGCATAATAATTAGAGGAAGTAGTAGCGGTTTACGTTCTTGACGTTCTTGACGTGCGTGTGGAAGGGGCGGGACCACGGGGGTCTTGGACTAGGGAGAAGAGGAGAAAGGTTAAGACAACGAATGGAAGATTAGGTCATAGCTCAAGAGGAGAAGAGAACGAATATCATTGTGATAGAAGAAGATGAAGAAGATGGAGTCAAGATACTCAACAAGAAGTTCTATTAAGAAAACATAAACACTTTACAATGGTGGCCGCCATGGCCGCACCAAACGACTATAAGAAAACCCTAAAGGAAAACCCAAGAAGAAAACCCTAACCGAACCCTAACGCTCGACCTATGTGGTATACCTCGCACACTCAAAATAGGCAACCCCTCATAAGTGACCCCTCCCTTCCTTTTATAGCCCAAGGAGGGAGGGACCTTACAATGTGGGATAAAATTTCCCCTCTCTTCCTATACACCATATCCTAGTTTACATGTGCACATGTAGCACACCACCGACTTGGCCTTCCCACCCCGGTTTCCACCTATGGACGAAAATCTTCACGACAACGTAACCATCCATGCTCCCTATAAAAATGGACATGGAGCCTTGTACAAAGTTTCATCGGTTGTATTGAGTCAGTCATTAAATAGAATATATGTTTGCTTATACATTGTGTCGGTGTGCTAAGCGACTCTGTTTAACTATGTGTTGTAATTAACCAGTCGGTTGTAGTCGGCTTAGGTCTTGTGTTAAGAACATATTACAATCCGATCAGGTATAGTTTTGTGTGAACTTACCTTGTTACGGCTGGGTGTATCGTGCACTACAGTGTATAACCCGTCAGAGTTTCGCATCCCCCGACCACAATACCTTGATTCGGAGACCAAAGGAGCGAGTATCTGACCTCATGTTATGCTAAAGGGTATAACAACCACACCTCCCTTCGGCTAACTCGTTTCTTCGACTTCTTTCTTCGACTACACCTCCCTTCAACGCCCTTTCGACACCTAGATGTTTTTGACCCCACCTTTTTGAGTCTTCCTAACCGTACCTTAGCGTGCTCCCTGGTCCAAGGCCCCCATGGTCCCGCTCAAGTAGCACAGGCACGCACGTTATGGCGGCGTCGGTAGGTAAACCTTGACGAGGTTCCATGGACACAGTTTTGGGAGCTTTGCTTAGATACTTTGCCTTGTTTTTACTTTTTGTTGTGAAGAGTTTTAGAGAGAGAGAGAGAGAGAGACTCTGTTCCTCTCTCTCTCTCTCTCTCTCTCTCTCTCTCTCTGTTTTTCCTTCACTCTGAAGTAAGTAATCTCATGAAAAGACAAGAAAGAAGGCAGAGTGGGTACATTATTTGTATATATGTATGTATATATGTATGAATGAATGGCCAAATGAGACAGGCAACCCATCGCCAGTTCCATCACATCACACAGACCATCTGAGAGAGACAGGACATGGATAAGTTAGCTGCACTGATCGAAGAAGTTTTTGCAGAGATTCAGCAGCAATGGATGCTTACAACCTCCTCGTTCTCTTCTTCTTCTTCTTCTTCTTCTTCTTCTTCTTCTTCATCGCCAGATAGTATCAAAGAATCTGTGCTTTCTTTCGTCCATGCAGTGGATTGGACGGTATTCTTTCTTGTGTTTGCCCCCTTTGTTTTTTTTTGTGTTTTTTTTTTTTTTTTTGAGAGAGAGAGAGGAAGAGATGGATATCTGAACTTTTTGGAGACCATGAAGATAATTATTAGGTCAGTTCATTCATCCACAGATGGTGGATGGTTGCATGTAATTTAGGAGAAAACATGTCTAAATTTGAATTCATGACTTTGTGCAGAAAAAGAGGCGGAAATGCAAAGCAAAAACAATTAAATGTGAGAACAAACCAATGGAATCGTTCCTAGATTTATTTATTTCAGAGTTTGAGTTAGATTTGAGATTTTTTTTCTTTTCCATAGGGTTTTTGTATTTATATACAAGATAAGACAAGAACGATCACATATATAGTGATATTCTTCTCCGAGTTTTTGTGAGGGCTGTTTTGGGCTGGAGTATTAACAATTTAAGTTTAGAACCGGAGTTTGTGAGAGAATTAATTGTATTGTTTCTTCTTTGTATGGTTTATCATGGTGTTTGAGGCATTCTTGTGACATTTGCTGGTTGGAAATCGCTCGAGTGAATAACATGAAAAGACAATAAATGATGACCATAATCATTGATGGAACCACCATCAAGTTATAATCGTAGGATCTTTCTCTTTGCCATAAGCATAGAGTGCTCACACTGTTTTTACATGTCAATTTTTTCAATCAAAGTAAAGCTTTAATAGTGGTTAAATATAAAAATTGTGTTTGGTATTTCAAAACACAGGAACCATGGTTGATATCTTTACTTGCCTTTCACGTAATTGTGCTTATTGTGGTAATCAGAACAAGGAAAAATAATAATGTCCAAACAGCGATTTTCTTTGCAGCATGTAAGTATTCATGGTGCTTTATTCCTGTCAAAATGAACTGCATGTTACCTTCAGAAACCGTTAATTGTGCTTTTTATTCATCCTATCTCAGAATCTTGTTTCGCAGTATCATGTGTGTATATGGCAGAGAGATTGAATATATGGCTTTCACGGAGATGGACATTGTTTGCTCGTCAGCCCTATTTTGATCACAATGGAATCTTTATGTCGACTGTTTGGTCAGGTCCATTATTGCTCATATCATGTATCATATTGGTAAGCATGAAACTTTATGAACAAGTTTTTTGGATAAATGAAAAAACGCCCAAACAGGCTTGATTAGAAATGTACATGTTTTCTTTACAATATAGGTGAATGGGCTCTTGTCCTTGTCATCACTAATCATCAAGTGGAAAAGAGCAGAATTGAAACATCGATCTCAGCTGACCAAACAAAATGAACAGAAAATTGATTAGATGTGCAATTATATTCTTTACTAAAAGTTATTGTTATCCAACGTTTACTTGTAAGAAAATGTTTTTTTACTATTGCTAGATGTGTCGAAATGTTTTTTTCAATATCAATGTCATAATTACAATCTGTGACTAAATGGATTGATATATTTCTGTGCAAGTGTACTTGCTGGATAAAGCATTTTAGATATAGAATCTGTGTCAAAACCACAAAGATACCAATCACTGACCTTCTTGAAAGAAACATTCAGGCCCAAATGAAGATAGCAATCAATGGCATTTGTCAAAGAAATATGCATGTCCAAATGTATTAAAAGGATCATGTTTGGAAAGAGAATCCAATAGATTAAATGAAAGATGGCATGCCCTTGAGACCAAAGAAAATTTGGGTGTGGAGGCAATTTATATTGGATCTTGACCCCATTGGATTGCATGAGTCAGCAGCGCATCATGGAAGATGCCCAGTTATGTAAACAATATACAGGAAGGCAAGCATTCCCAATTCTTTGTGAATTGTGTTATCTCTGATAAGATTCAGAACGTTCATGCCAAATGAGAGTAGACTTAATATTAGTGTTCATTATTATCGGTATTGCTCCAACTCTAAGCCCTAAACCCATTTCTATGTCTCTTTTAGATAATATATTGAAATAAAAAACCATGATGAAGTACAGCACAGCTTTGAGTCTCTTTGATTTATCTTGATTTTTTAGCAATCTAACATCAGGGGTCGGACAAAATATCTGTCCCTTTGTTACACCAAATGATGGATACCATTAGAAGTGTGAGCACCAAAAGAATTTGTTATACTTGTATCTTTGAAGATAGACCATGTGTAAAAACACTCCATTGAATTAGTGCTTGCTTTCAATATATGATTTAATCTATTCAACAAGATTTGAGAAGTCATCATAGATAATGTTTATGTAGCCAAGTAAAAGCATTGTGTAATGCTTTCATCTTGTGTTCATGATGGTATGTATATACACGATTTAAAGATATCATAGACCTTGACAACACCTTGGGTAATATATATGTTGCATTTCGAGATATATTACATCTTATAATTTTGATGTAAATAATATTCAATAAGAATACCTGTGTACAACTTTCTTTTATACATGTGATAACCTACCTAAAAGCTTCTTATGTTTGATACATACATGACAACCTACCTAAAAGCCTCATAAGCTATGACTGATGTATTCTACAATGTGACTGATGCAAGTCCAATTTACAATATTTTGACAGCCACTAGCTATACAGTTTTTTACAGCTACACTTGGGAGGATTTTGCTGTACGTTTAATGTTTAATCTCCCAATGTCGTATATATACATCAACATCCTAACTATTACTCCTAGACATTGTTTTTGTTTCCACTTGCCACAATTGTGGTGGTTGTAAGAATTTTTGGTTAAGACTCGTAAAACCAGAATGGTTTCTTCTGAATTTCTGGACATCATCGTGAGAGTAATCCATAGAACCTTTAATAATCTCTCTAGAATCGATGAACTCGACTTTTGGGATGGTCCCGAGTGGACTCATTACATCTTGTTGTGGTAGGATTTTTCCTCCATTGATATTAATAATCTGGTGGTGATGATGATGCATCATTGCATAACTGGATGTTTCAGGATCTAAGAGGATGTTCTCTAAAAAAGGATCAACGTCAAGAAATGCATCAAATGAGCTTATCTTTGGAAAAACACTCGACCTTTGGTCTTGAATGTTAGGTAGAGAGACAAGAACTTGCTCGACACATGACAAGTTATCTTCTTCTTTGCTTTCGCCAAGTTTTGATGATGAATTTTCATCATCCTTGCTCTCACCATATTTTGCTGCCGGTTTATTCTTCTTGTAGATTCTGCATAGTACCCAATCATCAAGCTGCAAACAAACATGAATTTGGCTTGGTTATAACACAAAATCCAACATGCACTTACATATTTGGAATTTCTATGCACAGTGGTGTAGTGCATACGCACATGTATATGTACCGTAAATTAAGAACTAAGTGGGTTGGAGCTGAACCCTGCTTTGTAAGAGAGTGTGTGTATGGAGAAGTGAGATCTAGATTTGTATAAGACAGTATGTGACCTAACAAACCATGCATACAACTTCTGAGATTTCCCTGATTGATGATATGAAACCCAATCGCATATATACCAATTTGAAACCATTGAGAATCAACTCACTCGGAGATATTTTTAGGTAATTTTGCTTTTGTTTTCCGACCTGAGGTTAGGAAGGACCTGCCTTGCTCGTCAAGGTAGTTTAGCCTTCTTGCTTTACAACCTTTGTGGTCACACCTGTTTAGAAGCTCCCCAAGCTCAAAAGTTAAGAGTTTTTGTCTCCCCCAATCACCTAAGTTAAGGCCGTGATTTGCACCATGCCCAATTAGAAACTCCCCAATCAATTATGTTTATGAATTCGACTGTCTCCTTACAATAAATTCCTCAGACCCCATCCCATTGCTCCTTACAACAACATTTCTTGACAGAAGATACGATGAACATGTTTATCGATCAGGGTTTCTTTTGCTCAGGCAGGGAGTTACAGGTGATTAAACTTACCAGGAGTATTCGGGACGAAGGTATAGTTTACTTCACCCCATATACCACCACCAGTGTCATGCAAGCATACAAGATATGAAACAATATAGAAAGATTTCTCTGAAAAAAAACCAAACTTACCCTAAGAGATTTCCTAGTGGTCGAGAAACATGGAACACTTGTTCTAGATGAGTTTGGTTCGCCGATGAGACGGTATTCATGCATGATCCAGTGTGTTTTGATGCCCTTGGGTGGTCTGCCTTTGTAGAAGACCAGCGCCTTCTTCACACCGACCTTCCGAGAGCCTCCTGGGGCAGTGATAGGTTTATCAGTTCCGGTGGCTTTCCAATAACCGGAAGTAGAGGCTCGGTTGGGTCGAGCACCATTGGGATACTTGCGGTCACGAGGGCTGAAGAAGTACCACTCGTTCTCACCAAAACTTGCCATTCCTGAATTTAGTAAACAAAAAAAAAGGCATAACAGAAAGAAAAAAAAAAACAAAGGAATTAGATGGGAATTCCTCTTAATAATGGAGATAAACAACAAAAAGAACCCTATCTAACTTTGAAACTAGATAGGGAGAGGCAGAGATTTAATGGTGGAGAATTAACATCTTCAGGTTTAATGACCCTCTAAACATAGCTCAAACACTGATTGTTTAGAGGTTGTTGTGAAAATATCCATGTATAAGAATGGTTGTTGATATTGTTCATAACGATTCATTCACTCGTCAATTTGTTCATTCATTTGCTGAATGTTTTGATGGCTCGATTCACAGATTCCTTCTTTGATTACTAGATTCACAGGTTTTCATTCTTGGATTGCTAGATTCACAGGTTTTCATTCTTTGATTGCTAGATTCACAGATTTTCATTCTTTGATTGCTAGATTCACAGATTTTCATTCTTTGATTGCTAGATTCACAGGTTTTCATTCTTTGATTGCTAGATTCACAGGTTTTCATTCTTGGATGGCGAGATTCACAGATTTTCATTCTTTGATTGCTTGATGCAATGATTGATTGATTGATATGACATAACATGAATTGGTTTGGGTAGTACCTGGCAATTCCCAAGGATCGAATTTGTAGAGATCGACATCAGTGATGATGTGGAGGGGGAGGGGGTCAGAGGCGGCCTTCTTGGTGAGGTAGTGTGTCACGAGCTCTTCGTCGGTGGGGTGGAAGCGGAAGCCAGGGGGGAGGAAGGACGGATGAGGATGAGGATGAGGATGAGGATGAGGATGAGGATGACAGTCATGCTGCTGTTGATCATGCAGCTGCAGCTTCTGATGATGATGATGATGATGAAGATTCAGATGATCTTCTTGTTGTTGTTGAGGAGGAGGAGAGGGGGTGGCTTCCATGGCCAATAGCCCAACTGGGTTCTGATTTCTGTCTTTCTGTCTGTCTGTCTGTCTGTCTGTCTGAAGAGAAGGAGAAGGAGAAGGTTTGAAGAACAGGAAGAAAATGGAATGGGGAAGTAAGAGAGAGAGAGAGAGAGAGAGAGAGAGAGAGAGAGAAAGCAACTACTGTTCTCTTAACAATACATATATGATATACATATATATATGTTATTATGTTATTATGTACATAATATACATATGTACTATGATCTATGTATGTATGTATGTATGTATGTATGTATCTCTATGACACACACATAAAAACAAAAAACCCAAAAAGTAGAAGAGGTGCTGCTGTTGGTGTGTGTGTGTGTGTGTGTGTGTAGAGAGAGAGAGAGTGTGTGTGTGTGTGGGTGCAAAGAGAGAGAGAGAGTGTGTGTGTGTGTGTGTGTGGTGTGTGTGTGGGTGTGTGGGTGGGTGCAAAGAGAGAGAGAGAGAGAGAGAGAGAGAGAGAGTATGTGTGTGTGTGTGTATTGAAGTATACATACGTACATGTGTATACATATATGTATATATATATAGAGAGAGAGAGAGAGGGAGAGAGGTGAAAAGCCTAGATTATTGTTGTGGGTCACTTGGTAAGGCCGCCAAAATGGCGACAAACGTAAGGTCTTTGCAACCTGAACCGAAACGTCCTTGTGCAAAGTTTCATTCGACTAACTCTTGATGTTTGGCGATTTTACTAATAGAACATCGCAATTGAGAGTGTACCATTATGTGTGTGCCTATGTGCATGAGAGAGAGAGAGAGAGAGAGAGACTTATATAATAAAACAAAAGGGTTCCTACATGAATTAGTGTGTGTGGGAGTGTGAGGGAGAGGAAGAACCTGTATAATAAAACAAAACGGTTTGCACATGAGAGGGGGAGAGAGAGATTGTGTCTGTGAGCTTGACAAAAGCACTAATGTTGACTCTTTCGCCTCCACACAAACGAAGAGTTCTCGCCAAAGATATCGAACTACGGGATGACACAAGCACATCTCACTTTGGATGCCCATTCGTCGTTATGAAGATATACACATTTTGACTCGGCCTCCTCGCGTGTTGTCAACAACTTTTTTTGGCCTACTGATTGGGCGACATGTGCAAAATGGAAGCACAATTATTAGATGACATGTGGACACAAGTGTGGCACGTTTGGGTGCCCATGTGGTGTACCATTTTGGAAGATGTAAAGGAACCATGTAGTGGATTCCGAATGATATTCCATGTACATGCCTAAATATTCGTAACGAAAATATATGTTGCATGCAAACCTCGGTTGTTTTGATGTTTGTCTAATCTTTCTTTCCTCATGGTTTTGAACCTGTGCAACTATAAGTTTGTAGTTCTCACATATCATCTTCCTTGTTCTACTTGATCACTTTGTGGAACGATATTAACCCTTAGGGTTCTAGTATATATTTAGTGGGGTGTGATAATGCATGGTCATATGGGCTAGTATGAACGTCTTTACCTTGAATGTTTGCCATACCTTCACTTTCTTTGCACCAAATATGTGTAACTAGATGCCAATGGTGTTGCAAGCATGGTTATGGGTTAGCTACTATGACTCATGGCCCACTAATTGGATGGTTGGTGGATGTCAGTATGGCTCAATATAGTTGCATGTTCAACTACATGGGACATCGCACTAATCTATTATCATCCTTGAAGAGTCAAATATGAATAGTGCCACCAAAACACACATAGACAGTAGACCTATAGTAAAGCAACCTCATCCAAAGTCCAACCTAATTCTAGAGGAACATACCATGAGAAGGGGATAGGGAGCTTACCAAAGAAGCAGAAAATATACCTTATTAACTCCAATTGGATTATTCTCATTAATATCCATAGAAGGAGTATTTGTTTAATTATTGAGCTAATGGCATTAAGGCATTCGATTTAATCCAATGAAAAGTCTAAAAAAAACGTTGAACTTGTTTCAAGCTACAACCTATAACACGTGGAGAGAAGACACATTGACACATCAAGTGACAACCGGTAAACGTTTGATATAAAATTACCTTTTGACTGTGAAACAACGTGGTACAAAACTCCTCAAATCCGCCTCCTTTTCCTTTTGAACAAAGCCCTAATTAAACTAGAATATATACCCCTTGGCGTCCTTTTTCCAAGAGCACGTCGAACTCCATCATTAAGTATCTTGCTAGTTTACGTTGAAATGTCCACATCATTGTAATGATCTAGTTTTCATCAGTCTATCAAATAAGATGTCACTTAGTCAAGTGGGCTCAACTTTATGCGTGTGTGGGATCTTCTCTCATATCATTTGCCACCTAAGATGTCCTTATTAGTCTTGCAAGTTGCTTCAATGCATGCTTGATAACGAATCTTTTTACAAATAATATACGTGGATATCCTTACTAAGGAGTATAATAGTTAAGGAAATATGATATCAAAGCTCATTATATAATATTAGCGACATTTTCTTAATACCAATAATAGCCACTAAACTTGGATGATACATTGGAGGCTTCGAAGTTGATGCCTAAGTTGAAAAGTTTTCGTATCTAAAATTGAGCATGTGGGCAACCCTTTGGCATTCTCACACAAAATATGTAATCGTTTGTCATAGATCTAATGTAAACCAAACTAGTTTGTCATAGTTCAATTCGCTACTTATACAAACCATATTTTCTTTTGGGGGATGTTGACTCACATCATTGTAAGTCAACATAACCATTCAATTTTTCTCATAGAGTTAATTAATGACCAATCAACATAATTAAGTTGTTGTTCAAGTGATACCACCTATTCCTAATCGATTCACAAAAAGGGTGAGATTTAACACCCACCTGTGCCCATGTTCGCTGGTATTGCCTTTATCTAGCATTGTTATCTGATTTTTCATTCTTTCCATGATGAAAACTATCTCAATTCAAATTTGGTGAGGCCATATTTGTTTTTGGAGCGTATCGTGTCACTCAGACAAAATACATAACATATTTGCATCTCATTATTTCAACTATGCAACCTTGCAAACCTCTACGCGGGAGGTCAAAACTCTCTTCCATGTTTCATAAAGGAAATGCTTTCACATTATTCTTTCGGATGTGATACCTTTGATCTCATTTACATTGTTGTAGTCACTATTTTCTTATGAACGACGGTTAATATGCTAATTTGTCTATTAATTAGTGTGCATATAGCGGTCGCTTTCGTGGTGAGCATTCTCCTATTCTAATTGAGAAGCAATCTCTTTCATGAAACATAAAATTCAAAGGTGACCATGAGTAGAGAAAATGGTTAATATTTGTGTAACATAATGATTCATCGTTTCGTCATGATAATAATATCATAGATGCATGCATCCACCTCAAGAGATTATGTGAGAATGAAACACTTCTGAATCTACCCATGTCAACATAAGACGACGGTAAATGATATGTATACTTTGATTCATTAGAGAACCTAGAGAACATACATGTTGGCATAAACATTGGATGGGCTACAAATTTGGATGGATCATGGGTTGAATGTTTTGATGAAATCTCCACAGTTTGTTTATTTTTATGAGCTTGTTTATTGTAAAATAGAAGTAAACATTGGCTCTTAACCATTTGAAAAAATGCTTCTTTTTTGGGATTTAATTTTAAATAAGGCCAAAATGCTTCACAAAAAACTAGTAGAGATTGAACAATCTCCCACCCCTAATCCTAGCAATGGGCCCGGTTCGGTTTCTTTGCCTTGAAACCAAATCGAACTGAACCAAACCATTTATATAAAACAAAAACCAAACCAAACTGTTTATGAACTTTTAAGCCATTAAACCAAACCATTTAAGAAAAGGAAAACCAAACTATTTAAACCAAAACCGTTTAGGGAAAAGTTGAAACCAAACCGAGCCATTTAATAAAAAGTTTAAACCTAACCACATTTAAGCCAAATTAATTAAATAATTAAATAAATAAAAATACACTAAATTAAATAAGCATTTATGTGTAATTAATTAATTAAATAAATAAACATTAATTAAGTCATTAAAATTAAATAAACATTTAAGGGATAAAAGAAGTTAGCCCAAAAACCTATAAACCTTTAAACCAATAAACCGATAAACCCCAATTTCAGAACCAAACCGAACCGTTTATTAATAATTAAAACCAAACCAAACCATTTAATTATTTTGGAACTTATAAACCTTTAAACCATGGCTTAACGGTTTGGTTTGGTTTGGTTTGAGCCGAAACCAAGCCCATTGCTACCTAATCCCAAAGAAGGATGTTCACTAAATAAACTATCTACCATTGGGTTGTGCACATGTGAGTCCTATGCACATGTTGGTCACCTCTTTCATATTTGTGAATACTTCTAACCTATCAATTTTTCTCACCTAAAAACTGGTTGTATTTTGTGAGTAATTACTCTAACTTCTCTACACAATTTCCGTGTGTGTGTGCATTGCACTATGGTCACTTTCATGTTTGAATTTGTAAATCTTTAGGGAAGTTCTTACACATGTTTGCCAAATGCATTCATACCATACTCATTAATTATGGAACTCGTGTTATATACATAATTTTTCATTGATGTGAACTTTGAAGTATGTATTACCTTTGTGTTTCAACATCATGGGATACTTGAACTAAATGCGTTCACAATATTCAAGAAGAACATATTTGATTCTTTGATGGAGAAATACATGAAGAAATATTGTATGACATGTATTAAACAACTGATGTTAGACTACTACATCAAAGTTGGAATATTGCAATTAAATGTGAGATCTTATTGTCTAACTGATTCACCAGGCACTCATTTATGTTTGTTTCGTGAACCGAGTATTACCTTGAAGCAAGTGTGGATTCATTGACAAATACTTAAAATAGCATTTGAATGTAGAAGGTAAGTCAAGCATGATTGTTGAAAATGTTGATTGTTAGGAATTGAGAGTCAATGACTAATGAGGGCTTAAACAAAGAGAGCATAAGTACAATTGATAAATGAAGGAATCAAAAAAGTATATGTACAATTGAACTATTGAAGGAGATGATCTCATTTTCAATCAAGAGAAGAATGTCTTTTTATTAGACAACTCTAGTTTAGTCTTTGAATTTGATGTTTCAAATGAGACGTATCTACTATCCACCAATCTTTCATACTTTGTTTCTATAGTTGCGTGCCTATATGAATTTTACTCCTCAGGTTAGATGTGATTGGATCGAAGACAGACCAAACAACAATGTATTCGTATATGAAAAAGGGACAGGATAAAAAAATATACTTGTCCAACATAACATGGTTTATTAATATTATATGAGCATGCAGTAATCCAAACAAACATAAGCAATGGTTGAAAATGTAAGAGTTTCTCTGAAATATCCCCCACCCCTTCTTTTATGATGGCCCTAGAAAGAAAGGTATATAATAACCACACCAAGTTAGGTGTAACATCATATGGTGCCATGAGATAGTGATTATAACAAGAGAAAAGGTTTGTAGATATTTACTACATGCACTTTTTGAAGGTGTGTTGATGAGACAAGAATATGCAAACATTTTATGCATGAGAAGGAAAACTATATGAAAAGTTGGACTTTTGAGTGTTGCCAATGCAATAAGATTGAGTGTGGAAAGGTCCAGTTTGTAAGATGTAAAATTTCATGAAGCGATACTCTTCTTTTTCTTTAGTGTTATCATAGCATTAAAGGTATACATTGTCCACATCAAGAGATATAGTCGTCATTGTGTCACCTCTTCCAAATATTTTAACCTTCTCTCTCTCTATTGGCTTGGTTGTTTGCACTGTAGCATCAAAGTCATAAAATTGTGAGAACCGAAGTTTGATCCGCACATGGTCCAGGCCTCATCTCATAGGTCATATTTGAACTCAGAAAATGATAATTGAATCTCTCTCTCTCTCTCTCTCTCTTTCGTAAATAATGGCTTTCATTACGAAAGAAAAAAACACCACCATGACTAACTTACTACAAAGTATAGAACCCTTCTATCTAGGGATCTAAAGAATACTAACACCAATTCAAATGGTGAGTATGATGATATGTGACCTTGTAGAGTTCTCTCTCTTCCTGACTTCTCTAGCACTGTCAATTGCCACAAAAGAAGTCCTTTTAACTTTAGAACATATTTTCTCACCCCAACTTGCGAATAAAAAATGAAGGCATTCCGCATATTCCAATTGAACCATAGCCCCCAATACCTCGAGAACTCAAAAATAATTTGAAAATGAGGCATCGGTTCATTGTTCTCCATATATGCCAAAACCCAACTGAAGGAAGATAGACTTACTCCTGTTAGAGACATCCACACTAAACTGATACACCTCCAAACCATCCTTGTCATCGGGCATAAAATAAATCGATGCCTACTATGTTCCAATTCCATCGAACAAAAGAAACACAATACTTTAGTAATGTTTCTTTTTTTTAATGCATCCCCTAATGGTAAAGCTCCAACCATAACTCTCCAAACAAACTACCTTGGCTCGTAGCATCAATCGAGAACACCAACCTACCTTGATCACATGAAACCACCAAGTAATGGGCTTATGAAAACCCCATATCTTTATAACCCTTTCTTCCAACCACTTATGTTTGTCAATCAAATTGTGATAAGCAACATTCGTTGAGATCATAGTCAATCTCTTATTTCCAACAAACCTCCAATCAAGCTCTTGAGATCGCCCATCTAAATCAGGAATTGGCTCATGCGAAGATAGTATTTGTTGCAACTTATCCCAAATAAAGTTGTAACCATTTGGAATACGAAATGTTGATCTTATTGTTCGAAAAGCCATTAATGTCATGAAGACAACATTTTGGTTATAAGAAGTCGTGGCTTCGATTCTTGATAACCAAAATGTTGAATAATCTAGAATGTTCTAGAATATTCTAATATCTTGTAATAACTAGAAACATATTATTGTAATCACACAACATATATGTTATTACAATGGTTAAGGGTTCAACACATAGACCAAGAAGTCGTGGGTTCGATTCTTGATAACCAAAATGTTGTCTTCATGACAATTAATCTTCTTTGTGAAACCAATATAGCATCCTTAATTGTTACCAAACCCAATCTAGCCATCGATTAAATTGAAGGTTAAGAATTTGTTTACCTTCCCACCTCAACAACCTTGATGTTGCCAAAACCTCCATTTGTAATGAATTGGCACATTCCCTTTCTTGTGGGGAATGCCATTCCACAAAATCCAACATACTTTGCCAAGATGTCAACAAATGATTAACTATCATAGACCTTGTACATTTGACATCCATGTTAGAATTAATTACATTCCACCAATTCGCTTCAACATTCATGTTTCCAAGCTTTATTCCGTTCTTCACTATAAAGTATGCCACCATTTCTGTCCAAGGTTGTACACCTTCAAACATGAATCGAATGAAAGCAAATTGACGAGCCACCATATGCTCATATAGATTCAATATTGATGCCCCACCAAGACGCTTCGGAGTACAAACATGATCCCATGCCAACCATGACAAGACACTTTTCCCTTTTCTTTTCCATAACAACATTTGCATCGAGCGTGTCAAAATTTCAAGAGATTTCTTTGACCATGGGAGCAAAGGAAGATAATAAGATACCATAGAGACCATAATCAATTGGACCACCTTAAGTCATAAATGAAAAGGCCAAATTTGAGACCTCCAATACATAAACTTATCCTCCAACCTTTTGGATACCCACTCAATAAGTTTCACGTGAGAAACTTACACCCCAATTGGATATCTAAGGTGACGACACATCATACCACGATGTACTATCCTTCCTAACCACCCCAACCCTAACCCATCTTGTTTTGTACATGAAATGAGGATAGATTTATGTATATTAATTCTCAATCCTGAAGCATTTGAAAACAATTCCCACACATATCTTGTCTTACTAATATTTTCCCTGATGTCGACTGCCAAAAACATAATATGGTCATCTGCGAGAGCTTGAACAATCCATGGTTTCCCTGATGGCAACCTTAGTCCAAGCAATTCTTCCTCCATAGCCATATTGTATAACTTAACAAGAATAGGATGTGTCACAATAGTGAATAGTAAAGGATTTACCGGGCATCCTTGTCTAACTGACCTCCGAATAGAAATCGGATGTGTTACTCCTCCATTAAACATCACATGTGAAACCAAACCCTCCCCTAATGTGTATATCAACTTAGACATACGATCACCAAAACCCATATGAGACATCAATTGATTTATAAATGACCAATCCACATTATCATAGACTTTCTCGATATCCAATTGTAGCAACACTAATTCTTGTTTAGCCTCCTTTGCATAGTCAATTGCCATTTGAACATTTAAAATAGTGTAAAATGCCTCTTTTTGCTAAAAACCCATATTGAGCATTATGAATAATAGAAGGTAAAACTTTATGCAACCTATTGGCCATCACTTTTGCAAAAATCTTGTACATTACCCCCATCAATGAAATAGGCCTCCATTGAGCAAAGGAAGATGGAGAAGGCACCTTCGACAAAAGCTTGATCAAACCAATCTTCCAAGAATGAGGCATTTCCTTTGATGTCCACACCTTCTGAAATAAAAGCGTAAAAGGCCCCTTTAACTTAATCGCATATTTCTTAAAGAGTTCATGTGTTAATCCATCCCACCCAAGACTCTTATCATTAGCAAGATGTGACATGACATGTTCCACCTCATCCTCTGAAATATTAGCATCTAATGATTGTGCCACATCATGCAATACATGATTTTTCACTCCTTTAAAAATTACATCTCTATCCTTTTTAACATTATCATCGATACACGCTTGTACATCCAACAATTGTGTATAATATTCTATGAATTTCTTCACAATTTCTTGAGGATCGGAACACATGATACCATTTTCCTCTAACCTTACCACATTATGTCGTGCATGTGATTCATGAAGGTCATGAAAAAACTTATGTGATTGACAATTAGCATCATCCACTTCTTGTCTTAGACGATGTAATCTAGCATGTTGATAATTTTTTGTCGTTAGGTCATGCATTGCAGAAATTAATACCTCTTGATATCCCATCAAGTCTACATCCGTTGGTCAATAAGTTAACAATGAGTTGCATTTATCAAGAAAATTAACTAGGAGACTTAATTTCTTTTTCCTTTTAAAAGCATGGTGAATTCCATAATATTTAGTTAACCTCTGAACATTTGCAACAAATACTTCCCACGCTTCATACCCATCAAATTGAACATGATTGGCAAATGCATCAATCAATTGACACATATAGGCATGGAAGACCTCATGATCCAAAAATGATGAATTAAAAATCAACGGTGGTTTTCCTAAAAACTCATGAAAACCTCTAATTGAGTGGTGATTGAACTCAAAACTTAATGAGAAATGATATGATATAATTGACCCATATGACACTGAAATATCCAAAATCTCTGGTAAAAAACTTTCAATATGCATTACATACATTCGATCCAACCTACTCCAAGTATCCTTATATTGAGCCGATTGAAAGGTATAACCAAGTTTATCTCCCTTGATCCATTTCCATACATCCCTTAACATGACTTCAGTCTCAAAATCTCCCCATTCTTGAGCCTCTGGTCCATCCATAATAGAGTGGATAGATGTTGATTGATCTGTCTCACAACAAACATTAAAATCTCCCATCAATAAACCGGGTCTACCATTTTCAATCATTGAGTTTAGAGATCTCCATAACAACTTTCGTTCTTGTGAAACATTTTATGCATACATATTACACACCAACTAACCAAAGAGCTTACACTTCATAACATATCTCTACCACAATAAATCTTCCAAATTCATCTGAAACAATTACTTTTTGGTGAAATTTATCTCTTATAAACATGACAATCCCAGAATAATCCCCATGAACCTTGCCAACATAACATAATGTATAACCCTTAGAATAACTAATTAAACCAGCATTATGATGATCTTTATGCTCTACTGCACTCCAAACCTCATGCATTCTAAATTTAGAACACAATCCTCTCACATTCCATGTGGTGATCTTCATACTTTATTTTTTCCTTTTATTCGAGAAATCTCCTTCTCCTTCACTGCTAATGTTTCTGCCATATCCTGAAATAAATCCCCTAAGATTGCATATGAATTACTATGGGAATGCAATACTCTAGACCCCAATGGCTCCTCATGTGAACGAGGCACCTATTTTTGTTTATCTCTCTCTCTCTCTCTCTCTCTCTCTCTCTCTCTCTCTCTCAAAACATGTGCTCCTTGTAGCCGTTTAATATAGTTTTCCCTACTTCCTTGTTTGCTAGAGTAGAACCCCTTTTCTTTAAATTTTGGCTCTAAATTTTCTACAACATTTCTTAGAAGTTAAGAATCTCTCGATGATAGCATCCTTGATTGATTGCTCATTCTCTTCACTTTCTGAAATTCAACTCAAACAATTCATTATGCTATTTAATATTCCTTTATGATGGGGCGATGAGTCCTTTTCGGCGCTCTCTATTTCTTTCTAGTAGTCAAGAGACTCTTTCTCTCACATTAATGAGCATAGTTTCAACTCCATCTTGACACCAACATGAAATCAATGATACAATATTAACCTAATACGGTAACAAGGAAAAAGAAGTAAATATGCACTATTAAAAAATAAAGGCTACTACTAATTTTACTTGAAAGACAACACATGTGCAAACACCTTGTTAAACATGTTGATCCTTTAGACTAAGGATCGATGAAAACACACACTCACAATTAAGAGAAGAAAGAACCACAAAGATAATCAACCAAAGATCCACTAGATGAGACGAAATTGATTGATGATGAACTTTTTGAATGAGAGAATATCAATATCCATTTTTATAGGAAAGTACATCCACACAGTGCATGTGGGACGTCTACAATAATTTTGAAATTGTAAGTGCATGCCCATGTATGATGCACATATGAACTTTAGTGCCAATATAGGTTAGACACATCATGAGATAATTACACACATGCACACTCGCCTGAAGTGACTAGAAACCATGTTGAAGGAGAATGTTGAGTGATGAGAGTTTGTTCTCCTAGCTTTGATATAATTGAACGAGGATTGTGAATAAAGATAAAGACTTCCATATTGGCTAACATTGAAGTAGATTGATCAAGTATTGATTGAAGTGAATAAATTTCACTTGAAATAGAATTTCTTAATATTGTTAAAGTGGGTTGATGAGGATAGTTGAGATTCTCACATTTCAGTGGCACCAAGTCTTAATTTCATTCGAGAATTTAACCAAACTCGAAGAACAAGTAATAAAGGCGTGTGTCGTTAAGTTGCCTCTTTATTTCAAGCATATTTTTTCTCTTTTATCCTTGACGATGACAACTTTGACTTGTAATGAGCTATTGTAAGTCGTTTGTTTTGGTGAATGCTAATATATCATCAAGATATCACGTTAACATTATTAAGAGAAAGATGGAATACACACTACTTCTTATTTACTCTTTAAAAATTGTATATCATATTGTCTTGACAACATTCTGAAGTCCATTCAAAATCTTTTAACTTATTCTACGCTCATTTCTATGCTATATGATAGGACAAGCATATTTACACAACATGATAAACATGTTTTGTTTGTAGATTATTTGTTTGTTAGATAACAATATTGTGTAGTTAACTCACTATTGTTATTTAGGAGCATTGGTTCTATAAATGGCAAAGTATATATTCGAAAGTTTAGCTAAAAGCTCAAAAAAGATAAGGGTTCCTATTGTAGTCAATCATATGTGTAGTTCTTATCAATATCTATAACTTGTTGATAATATTAAGTTGTTTGTTATTCTTGTCTTTCTCTAATAATGTTTTTTGGCATATGCATGCTTTAACAACTATTATTGCTAGTGGCCCCAATATTGGTGGTAAACAAACATTTCTGTACAAGTGAGAAATGTGCATTGTAATAAGAAGGCATACTAACATTAAGTTTGGAACAAGTGGTTTTCCACTGTCTAAAAACATTGACATGTATACTCTTGTGCCATAGGAAACTTGTGGTAACTAGGGCATCACCATAATTACTGGTAGCTAAGGCATCACTACAATTAGTGGTAGCTAGTGATTGAATCACTTTAGCATACTCATGAGTTAGCGATGTGACACATTTCGCTTTGTTTATAATGTCTCATTTAAACTTCAAAATTGGAATAATATTTTTTTCTCATTGGCTATGATAAATTGTGGCATTTAAGTTTCTTATGAACAAAAGCACTACTACGTTGAATGTGAACATGGCCACCTTTCTTTTCTCTAAAGTAGAGAAATGTATAACTAATCACTATCATTCCAAATATTCAAAGGAACTTCCACAATCTCAATATTTCAAATAATTGTTATTCATAAGAGAGAATGAATAGCTCAAATAGATTACATCGTACATATAGTGCTAGAAAGAAACTCAAATATGATACCCATCACTTACTTTACACGAGATAGCTTAATACCCAATAAGCTATTGGAGTCAATGTGTAGGGTGAACTTAGGTAGTTGGCTTCAAGATTAATGGTAATATATAATAAAGACATGTACCCAAGGATCTTTAAGACTTTAATTGTCAACTGAAAGCACAAAAACTCACTCAAGCATCATCAATGTCCAGACTCCAAGCTCAATGAATTTAAACTTTACATCTAGTATTATATCCCTCCTTGTAGATGCTTATTTTGAAGCATTTACATAACAAGAAAATAGGTAAAAAAAGTATTTGTAGTGCGAATGCAAATTGCATGCATGGCTGCCAATTGTTGATAAAGTTTTTTTTATTGGTTTACAATAATATGAAGAACCAATGATTCTAGATTATCACTAAGATTCATGGTGGGGCCACACAATAATCGGTGAAATATTCGGAACTTTAGGAGCTACTTTGTAACGTAAATTGCTGACTAACAAAACTAATGATATTTGAAGCTTAAAAAAAACCTTAATAATGAAAAGGTATTCAAAAAATCCTACGTGACAAAAGAATATTCCTTAGGGTGCGAAATGTTAAGTTTTTGAAATTGTAAAGGAAAATAGCTAATACAAAATAGGTTGGTTTTCATGTTTACCTGCACATCATTTCCTTTTCTCAAAGTCACATCGTTTTATAACTCCAATTCCTCTCTAGTCCATTTTTGGTTTGCTTTTGCTTATTATGTACTGAACTCTGTCTTCCATTGGTGTTGTCCAAGGGAGGATTTCTAACTCTTGAGTTACAATAACTAGATGCATAACACCATAATGTTAGGGGAAATAATTTTATATGGTTCAATCATGTAGGATTTGTTCAAACATATGAAAAAGTGTCTAAGAACTAGTTAATGATGGACTTGAGAAGCCAAAGCTTATCCATGGATGATACCAGTTGTTTGTATAATTCGCGGAGTGGAAAATTTCTAACTTGATAGTCCATTAACATTCTAAAATTTCTTTTAATTGCTCAGAATATAAGATATTTTTCATAAATCCACATCATATTACAAAAAATGCCTTGTATTTTTTTCGTAACTTGTTATAGAAAGAGGATGTAATCCAATACGGGAAAAAACAAATGTAAACCGACACACATTATTATATGAAGATGATATTTCAACATGTATGTCGTGAGATATTACATTCTCCTTGACTACCCAATATTGCACACTTATCGTTCCCAAAATGATTGCGTAACACTAGTGATTACTCTCTTGTATTTGTCCAAGTCTTTATCATAGTACTATGGACAAAATAACTTTGCAACTCTAAATCTTTGAAAGTCATACTTAAGATGATTGCAAAATGCATAATCAAATTTCTTATATAGCTTAAACATAAATGGATCATTGAAGTAGGTGCATTTGTCCCTGTGATACGTTGTGCATGAATCCTTCCCAAAATCGATTGCGTAACGCTTGTAACTACCGTCTTGTATTTTTTCAAGTCTTTATTGTATTATTATGGACAAAAGAACTTTCTCGCTCTGAATCTATCAAAATCATTCTTAAAATGATCATATAATGCCATAATCCAATTTCTTATATAGATTTAACGTAAATGGATCATAGGAACATTGGTCAAGTCATAAGCTTTGCACGCTAGTGTAAAATTAAATATTTTGAAGGATGTAGGATTTAGTTGAGCCATTCGACTGACTTCACTCTAGATAGTCAACAAATAAAATTTCATAGAATCACCTAGAAACATTTTTTAAACAAAGTGATCAAGAATGACCCAAGAGGTCCTTCTCTTCTTACTAATCACAATTTATACCAACATTGATAAACATTGAGCAATGATGCTTGCAAGATGAAGTTATTTTAATTATTTACATTATATATAAAAAAGTGAATCAAATTCAAACTATTAAATAAAATATTAATGTAGCTCAATATTGAGGGGGACTTTGAATTTGTGAAAGCATAAAATAATTGGTGCATATTGCATATATTTTGGATGTCCCATTTATTTGAAACCATAAGATTCATCCTTGTTAATCGCTACTAGCTAGGAACCTACATTGCAGATCATATAATTGTGCATAAACCATATAAATTATGGCATATATTTTCTTTTGGATGAGCACTTCATAAAGTTACTAATATATAGACTTGTGACATTTTCAAAGGCCTTGGAGGAGCGAACAATCATATTAAATCATATCATTAGTTGTGATTATGAATATGCATGTGTTTGCATCAATTCCATGTGCAAAAACGCTTTAACTCTCCCTAGTTTAGAGCAATTTAATGCTAATGAAGAACCTTGACTCAATCTTAAGGCAATTTGGTAAATGGCTTTTCTCTCATGCTACGAACTAGTGATCTTATGTGCACATAGACTACTAATCCCTTGAAGATCTAGGCATGCTCTCACGCAATGAAACTTGTAGTGTTCAATATTGTCTCTTAATCACTTTTTAATGACACTTGCCCACTATCACCGTGAATAGTATGATAGTGGGCAACTCTGTAGCTCAGCATGTGGGTGGCTCCTTCTATGTCGAAAATGTTACGATATTGGAGGATCTGGAAAGGAGAGACTTTCACATATTTTGTGAAACTAGATCCATACAATAATAGCCCACCATAATCACTATAGGATGACATTGTTTTCCTCATATGTGATAATAGCCACTCATCTCACAATTAAATAAAACACACTCCACTCCACACCCATAAATAACTTATCAATGCTTTAAAATGAGGCATAAAATGTGGCTTAGAAAAGCAAAAAACAAGTGGGTTCATTATCTATAAAAGATCGCAATATGGATTGAAATATGATTTGATCAAATAGTGAATAATCAAAAATCCTACGTCCATGTAAAAGTTGTAAAATTGAAGGAGTTTCATGATAATAGTGATCTCATTAGCATTTCAAATTTTTCTACCATCGACTTACAAGGACAATAATTAGGTAACTAGTAATAGAAAACCTAAGAGATTCCTTAGTTTTGGCATTGCTATTATCACACTCGTATGGTAGGTAGAAGAACATTGAAAGATTCAAACATTGAAGTACCCACGATGTTCTCTGTATTATTATTGGAAGTTAGGGTTTTGCTTCAACGTTGAATGTTCTCAAAGCATGCATGGAAGACAAAATGAACATGCAATTCAACATACTGAAAATGTGATACATTCAAAATTTGTGGCTAGAAGTTGTGCATGAATATTCAATACTTTGAACAATTGCACTTGTGACATACCTCATTTGTTAGTTTTTGCATCAAGATAAGTACGCAAGTTACACACATAATTTCGTCTCAAAAGAGTCAATAATTTTATTTAGAGTTGACATACCAAAGCCTAGGCTTTGCGAATATGTAGATATCCATGGGGAATCTTCCATAGTATGGACATTCATGAAAGTTTTGCGCATACTGTTTATTTTTAATGCACTTTAATCGATAAATAAATTATAACCCATAAATTTTATATCACACAATCTGAAGGGGAGACTTTGTGGACATTGGGTTGTAGGTATTAGTATATTTTTGGCACACATGGAATTACCTCTCAATTCCATTTCCCCACTCTATACGAACCTCATTGGAATTGGGATCATTATAATTTTCATAAGGATTTTCATCGTTTCCGAACGCAAGAGCAAGTGTTTGGTTAAATGTTTTTGTTGCTTATAGAAAGATACCTTGCATTTTTAATTTTCAAACTCATGTTTTCCTTTGCTCTCGGTACAAAAATTTACAACCACCCCCATTAAATCACTCTTCACCACTTGAACATATTGCCTTGTTTCTTAGATTTCATATTGTCCATGTGAACCATCTTGCCAAAGACTTAGAGGTATTAAAATAACCTCAGAGATTTACTCTTTTGAGTTTCTTTTGTTCTCTATTGATGGAACATATCCAAATCTACTATGCCCCCATTGTTATCTCCTTCACGGGGATCCACCTTCGATTACTTCCCCCTTGAGTAATCGGGTCAAGGGGTCGTGGTTATGTAGGAGGTTACGATAGGGCGGAGTAGGCCCATCAGTTACACGATAACCGGCCACAATCGGTAATTTACTTATGACTTAAGAATAGCCGAAATGACAATACAGATTACGGAAACAAACACAGGGGTGACCCAATAAGTATGTTTGTTGATTACGAAATAAAATCGATTACAAGACAACACATGCCGATTATACATGTCACAGTGACACTCTCTTATATCATAACATAGGCATATATATATTTGCTCTCCTTTTTTCTTCTACTATTCCACGATTTATATAACCTCTTTTCTCCTTGGTGCACTACAACTACTTCCCCTAATTCACAACCTTCATACTTAGTTGCATATATTTCGTTCTACCTTCCTCGACCGTGAGTGCTCGGTTGATTCCTTTTTTTACTTACTTGCCCTACTCGTCTCTTTAGATTCGTTTCACACCTCATGCCCTTTTTTCCCATAGATAATACCTGGCACGGTCGTGGGATAGTGCCTTGCACGTCGAACCCAAAACATTTGCTTAAAAAAATCGACGAAATGGAGAAAAGAGCCGAAAATTACTATTGTACACTCATTCTTCTTCCAAAATTGATCTAATGCCCTCCGATTCCTCTGACTCCCTTGGTTTGAGATCAACCGTCAAATTGACCCTTTGCTCCGTGTTCTCCTGGGCTTCGGTTTGCTCTGCTGTCTCTTGAGGTGCTTCCTCATGTTCTGGATCTTCCACGTGGAAATCAACCGACAAATAGAGTTATTGGTCTATAATTTCCGCTGTGGCTTCCATAGCCCCTTCCTCCTGCTTTGTCTCTATGGTCTGTTCAACCACTTGTTCCCTTTTTGGCTCAGGCACCTCCCCTCTTCTTCTGTCAGCCCCTAGGCTACGCTGCGTCTTCGTTCTGCTGCTGGACTGCTTCTTCAGTCATGTGGCCTGTTAAGGCCTGTGTTGCGGCTTCAACTTCTTTCTTAGCTTGGAGGCGTTCAGATAGCCTTCTGTTTCAATCGTGAGCAATAGTTGATTATTGTTAAATTCTTTGAGGAGATTCCTGATGGCCGTGGTGTGTGTGCGGGCCAGGGCTTGGAATTTCTCGGTGAGGTCTTCACGAAGGATCTGAATGCTATTCTCGTCCATCTTGTAAAAACCACGACCCTCTTTTTTCTGATTTTTGGCATATGCTCGGAAGACGTGTAACTCGGCTGCTTGAGGTACCCATTCATTCCATCCACGAGCGAGTGCTTCTTCAACTTTTTGATTCAGCTTCAGCAGATGCTTTGCCACTAGTGCCTTCACTTTGGTTTCGCCCATTTCATATTTGGCATGGAGGGTGTCGAGTTCTTCTTTAGTCGTCGTGATGTTCCGTTCGAGCTTGGCTTTGAGGATCTTGCACGATACGACAACTTCGACGAGCTTTTTCTCATTTTCCTTCGTATGTAGGTCGTAGCGTCAGAGGAGGCGATCCGAATTATCGGCTAACTCTTGCATATATTGATCCCACTGCTGTTCGAGTTCGAGCGTCCTGGAGATTTGCAATTGGTGGAGGGACTCTGACAATGTATGTTTCTCCTGCTCAACTACGTCTAACATTTGAAGGTGCTGACTGGAGCGGATATGAAGTTTTGAGAGTTTGTTTTGTAGAGTTAGGAGTTCTTCAGATTGTCGGTTGTATGCCCATTGATGCCCTTCCTCAACTTCGGCTATTTTTGCTGTGGCGAGGTCATGAGCGGCCTTGAGAGATGCGACGACTTTCCTTTCCGTCTCTTGAAGCTGAGCCGTCTGTCCGTCGAACAATTGTTGGAGTTCTACATTGTGTTTTGCTGCCTGCGCACAGAGTTGGTCAGCTTCTTCTTTAGCCGCTTCATAATGCTCTTTTGCTTTCTCGGCCATTGTCGATTGCGCCACAATATCCTCCTTGGAATTGGGTGTTGGGTCCTTGACCGTCTCCGTGTCCGACACCGAGTCGGTTGTGTCTTCGGTCTGTGTGCACACATCCACATGATTGGAAGAAGGGGTTGGTAGGGTGAGAAGATTGGTTGGCCCGGATTCTTTGAGCCGTTGTCCCAGATCAGTGAGTCGGCTCTTCGAATCCTACCACAAGTCGGTAGCCGTTTTGGCCTGTTTGCGTGCTTGTCTGCTGCTGACTGCCATGTCTTTGGCAACGCAAGTTGCTTTCTCCAATTCGCGGTAAACCTTGACCAAGACCCTGTTGAGGTTCGGTAGCTCGATCCGAGCACGACGGTGTCGTGGAGAAAACCGTCCCTAGGAGGAATCAGTGAATAGAGAGCGTGAACTAGCCCTTACACGCGGGCACAAGTATTGATGAGGAGTACATAATTGGGGATAGGTCGGCTGATGTAAACATACTAGGTAGGGAAGATTTATTGTCTAGGAATCGATGCGTATCTCTGTTCGAAGGGACAGAAAATAAAGGTGATGTGACCAGGGTGTAACGGTCCCTACCGGCGGCCTATAAAAGGGAAGGGAAGAAGACAGAGAAGGGATCACGTTGTGAAGGACGAAGTGCTGTCGGACTGGGACCAAGCTCTTCTCCTCTGTCTTTCATCGTTCTCTACAGGTTTTGGGAGGCTGCCTCTGCTTCGTGGAAAGCCCGAGTGCTTCAGCAAAGGCTCCATCTCGCATTGTCCGTGTGCGTTGTGTGAGTTGGTGTTAGAGCGTTGACGCTCACCGGCTAGCCGGTTGTAATCTTGATCATAAATATATATTTGCCTTATTCATTGTTCGATCTTCGTTGTGAGTTCTCTGTGTATTTGTGTGCGCGGCTCGGCCATGGTTTTGTGTCGCTCCTCCCTCTGTTCGGTTATTCCCCGGTTCAGGGCCCTCGCAGTCTCGCCTTGGTTTCTCCTGTGCGTGCAGAATAACACAACATTAATTTGGTAAACCCGACATGAAACAAGGCAGTAGAGGAATCAAAAGATGAGGGGATCGGAGCTTGTTGAAGCCATGGCTTCTGCCGTTGATCGGATAGTGAGTGCGCGTGAGGGCACATGCGCCCTCGAAGCGATTGTTGGTACAATAGGCCGGTTCGGTGGGAAGGACGCCACGAGCTATCTAGAGGCCTACCGAGCCGAAATGGTAATGAGGGACATTCCGGAGGATAGGCGGCTGGCCGGATTCCCTCGGGTGGCAATGCCGGGCATCCACGCGGAGGTGCTTGAGGTGCAGGTTGAGTGCCGGACCTGGGAAGAATTCGAAGGTCAGCTCCTTGAGAAGTATGGGCTTGATGACGCGCTTCGGTTATCAAAGCGGGACTTCATGGATTGGGTGGAGACCCTTGGAAAGGGGATGAATGCGTCGACGCTTCTCCGGGAGTTTGAAGAATGCTTCGCACGGCTCTCGGCATTGGACAGAGTAGTGCTGGACACGAGCCGCGTCTTGTTGTTTGTCAAATCCGTGGATGCGCGGGATCGAGATCAGGTGGGTCTCCTATTGGAGACGGATGATGGGCTAACGGTTGACTGGGTCGTGGTAAAGAGAGTCTGTGGCCATTTTGACAAATGGCGTGAGTGGGTCGACAAGGGCTCATTGGGGGCAGGAGCGGTTGTAGCATGAAAGCTCGAGGGACCCCCGCTGGCGGGAAGGGAGGAAACCTAGGATTGGCTTGAGACAGGCTTGACTTTGACCAACGTGGTCAAGGGCCCGTCCGGATGAGCGGCTCTAGAAGAGCTGATGCAGATGGTATAAGACCTCCAGATTGCACAGGCAAGGAGGGACGGCGACGAGCAGTTTCGCGACCGGAGGCCTCCGGATGGGCATTGGTGCTTGTGGTGTGACGCAGTCGGTCACATCTGGAAGGACTGCGTGGACTTCGCAGAAGCGATAAGGGCTAACGTGGTGTACCTATGGAACGGGCGAATGCACACTAGCGAGACCCGGAGAGCCCTGGAGCTGAATATCGGACGAGGAGGAATGAAAAGGCTGATGGAAGAAGCGACGGCGCGCCATGCGTAGACCATCCACTACTCGGCGTCGGTAGGAATCCGGGTCAGGAGTGACGAAGGCCGGAAGACGAAGAACTCCGGGTTCTGGCCGTTGGTGCTAGAAGGCCTCGCCGACGTGCGGTTGAGGAAGGAGGAAGCAGACCGTGCGGAAAGACGGGTCCGGGAGGTCACCAGGTGGAGCGACCCGGTCGAGGAAAAGACTGGCTTCGTGGAAGCCGTGTGCCAGAACTACGAGGTTTTGGTAGAGGACAAGCGTGCGGGAAAAGCCGGAGGGGCCGGACCCTCACAATGGTACGAGACCCGGTTCGGGTCGAAGCAGAATGGTGCCGATACCACCGACGCACCAGACAAGACAAAGAAGGCCGGTTACCGACTGAGCACCAAGATAGAAAGGACGATGGATCTACGAAAGGTCCTGGAGGAACAAATCCTTGACAACAAGGTGGAGCTGTTATTAAGGGAAGTGCTCGGGATCGCCAAGAAGGAGTTCCACAACCTCATTGTGGACTTGGTGAAGCGGAAACGACTTTCGACCGAACTGGAGCCGGAGAAGCCAGTGTAGGTGCGAACGACGCACCTGGAAGATATGGCCTTGGAGGACGAGTTGGCGGAAAGCCACTATTCGAGGCTACATTGGGCTAGAGCTACTACGAAGTCCCTCGTTCGGATCGGAGACGTCCAGGAGCCGGTGGTGGCGTTGGTAGACCACGGTTCAAAGATCAACCTGATGTCCATGGACTTCTACAAGAAGGGTAAGTGACCAATCAACACCAAGCATGGGTGAAAATACGAGCAACGACGCGCGCCACAAAGGAACTACACGGGGCCTGCCCAAATGTACGAGTAAAGATCAGCGATGTCGAGATTGATCACCACTTCTTCGTGCAGGAGACATCCTCGCACCCAGTGATCCTCGACGAACCATACATCACGGCGGGACACATGGAGACAAAGGTGCTGGATAATGGTTCGACGTATGCCCGAGTGAAGAGCCAAGATGGGCGGCACTCCGTCCAATTTCTAACGGTGTGACCGAACCATGAGTGCAACCGCGAGACCTTCAGCGGTGAAGGTCGAGGGGATTTTTAGAGAGGGCTATCAAGGCGTGGGGCAACGATAGTTTGGACACCCCAGAAAAACCCCACAAGTGTACCATAGGAAGGAAACCCTGTACTATAGACAGGAAATGTTGGTTCTCCGACAACAGAGACTGTACAATAACCGGCATTAGCGGCTGGGAGAAGAAGCGGGTGGAGGAACGTCTTAGGGCATGCAGAGTTCTAGGCCCCGACGAAGTGATAGGCAATGCCGTGGAGGCGGTCTCTTTCAACGACACCTTGGGAGATCTGAGGAACGTGCTCGAAGAAGACCCCAGTGAAGACCAGAAATTTCCGGTTAGTTCGGAACGGATGTACGAAGTCATCGCCGACTTTGGGGAAGGGGTCGAGTCAGATCGGATGGCTCGTGTGGATACAAGGTACAAGACTGTGGACCGGAAGGTGAGGCCAGTCGCGGCACCCTTGACAGAGGGCAGCAAGGTACGGATGAAAGGGGTCGCGTCGGACCCAAGTCTACGGGATCCGGCCGGCATAGGACACCGGTTCACCAACACAATGCTACGGGAGCTCAAGGTCGGTGGGGGTGGCTTTCTACTGCCAGCGGAGGAGGAACGGTTTCGGGGAATCCTCGGGAGGCACGGGAAGGCCTTCGCATTCTCGCTGGAAGAGATCGGGTGCGTAGACCTGACGGTCATTGAGTTGATGGTTATCTTCATGGTATTGGATGTATCGTGGAATCTCAAACCGATTCCAGTACCCAGAGCTCACATCCCAAAGCTGATGGAATTGCTGAAGTAGAAGGTGGAGATGGGCATCCTCGAACTGTCGAGTGCCCCATACTCGAATCGGTGGTTTACCGTGCCAAAGAGGAACGACACGTTGTGCTTTATTCAAAACCTGCAATCGGTCAACAAGGTGACCATTCAGAACGTAGGAATCGGATCGACCATTGACGAGTTCGCGGAGGCCTTCACCGGAAGGTCAATTTACTCGGTCGGGGATTTCTACTCGGGGTATGACCAATTCCAACTAGCCGTAGAGAGCTGAGATATTACGACAATGCGGACTCCTCTCTGCCTAGTGCGGATGTGTAGCCTTCCTCAAGGGGGGACAAACTCGATAGCACACATGGTGAATACGATGAATAAGGTGCTAAGGGACTGCATCTCAGACATCACCATGCCGTTTTTGGATGACATTCCGATCAAAGGATGTTCGGTGGAGGATAAGGACAAAACGATCAGATCGGACAGGTGTCGGAAATTCTTCTCGGACCACATCGGAGACTGCGAGAAGGTGCTACGGAAGCTGAAAGGCGCGCGACTCACCTTCTTTGGGGAGAAATCGGCTTTCGGACAGTCGGAAATCATGGTCGTCGGACACTTGTGCGGGCCTTATGGCTGGAAACCGTCTCCGGCTAAGGTAGAAGCTATCTCCGCGATGAAGGAAGACTGCAGGTCGGTTACAGAAGTCCAGAGGTTCTTGGGAGCTTGAGTGTTCTACCACATTTGGATCCTGCATTACACCCATATTGTGGAGCTGCTCTACGGGTTGTTGAAGAAAGGGCACAAGTTCGAGTGGGGTAGGGAGCATGCATAGTTGGTCTGAAAAATGAAAGAAGCGCTTGCCGCAACACTAGCACTCCGGAAAGCGGTCTATGGTAAACATGTGCCGATTCATGTAACTGTAGAGACGAGTCCGACTAGAATCGGATGGGTGATCAACTAGGAGGATGAGAACGGTGTCGTGAAGATCTTCGGCGATAGTGTGGAAATTGTAAGGAACATTCGAGATCGAGTGTGGCTCTTCTCACGAGAAAAACAAAACAATAATAGTGAAGATAATATTTTGTATAAGTTTAATATCTAGGTACAAAAAGATGGAGGTCTTCAAGAGCTTTCAAATGTGCTTTTCCACTTAAAAAACAGACATCTAAGTGACAAGTTATGTGGGAGTGAAGTATGAGAAGGAAAAAGAGAAAAATAAAACTATGAGATATCCCACATAGACAGGACAAACAAGGACCCTACAATATATAAAGTAGATAAAAAGCTATTATGTTTGTGTTTAGGTGTGGAGCATAGAAAGTTCAAGGTGACTTGAACAAAGTTAATATGATGAATGAGTGTGGCCTAACTATATAAGTTTTGGCGGCGAACCGGCGGCATCTAGCGACCGGATAGATATATAAATAAATAAATAAACATATGTATACACATATATATATTCACAAAGAGTGCAAGTGTGGATTTGAACCTTGGACCTCCAAGTTGAGATTCTATAGGCTTACCACTAAGCTAATACATTTTTCTTAAAATAATATTTTTATCATTATAATTTTACATGTAAATTCTCATACATTGAGACCTTGATTGATTAGCATGATTCTCATGCATCACATGTAATGCATGAGCGCCAAATGGCAAGCATGCATCACATGCATCATATGCATGAGAGCATCTATAAAAGAGGAGATGAAAAAGAGAAAGGGAGGGTACTTTTTTTTATATACGAATTTAAGAGAAGAAAATTTGTTATCGAATTGATCGTGTAACTTGTTTCTTAAATCTAAAGTCAATTGCTTCTCTCTCTTTCGCCATATCAATCTCTCTCAAATTATCTTAAATACTTTCTCGCTAAAGTTTGTGCCAACTTTGAATCCTTTCGGTCCAGAACCCCGCCAGTTCTGCCCCGCGATCCGCGCTTAGTGACGGATCTTCACGACAACGGCACGAGGTTCCCCATCCAATTCGGTGCGAAGGTACTTACGAGCGACAACGAGGATACGCCCAGGTTAAACGCGAACTCTAGGCTATCGTTTCGGCGGTTAAGGCCGACAAAGACTACCTAATAGGGACAGAGGTAATAATAGAGATAGATTGCCTACTGGTTCTTGGTATGGTTTCTGGATGCACAATGCCGGACCTGGCAATGCTTAGGTGGATAGCGTACATTAAGTCCCTAAATCAGGAGATATGGCACATCTCCGGGAAGGACAACACCATGGTCGACATGCTTTCGAGAGCGAGGTTTGATGACGAGGGCGACATGGTTTCAAAGGAAGAGGAAGTCGTTGTGGACTTCTTCGAGACGACTTACGTGACGATGAGAAAGGGGAGCACTCCGGTGCTTAACGAGTTTGACGAGAGCAAGTATGACGGGGAGTGGCTCTAGATCGGTGGGTTCCTGAAAACGATGACGTCGGACACGACGTGGACAAAGGAGGAGGCTAACCGGATCCGGAAGAAAGCATACTAATTCTTCCTACGGGACGGAAGCATATGGAAGCACTTGAAGAAGCGAGATGACGTCCCACTCCGGGTAGTGGCGAGGAAGGAGGAGCAGGAAGCATTACTGACGGCGTACCATGAGAGTCTTTGGGCCGGGCATCGGGGGACATGGGGAACGTTCGAGAAGCTGAAGGAGAAGTACTGGTGGCTGGGACTATACCAAGACGTGCATTGGTTCGTAACGACTTGTGAAAGCTGTCAGATGCATTCCATAGTCTGACATCGGGACGAGCTACACCCGACTTACCCGCCGACCGTCCACTTCAAGTGGATGGTGGATCTGGTGACGATGTCGATGGGGGTAGGGTAGATGCGATACCTGGTGCTAGCACGAGAGTACTTGATGAACCAGGTGGAGGGCCGAGCGTTATCAAACAAGACGACCGCGGCCGTGTGCTAGTTCCTGATCGAAGAGGTGGTATGTCGGTATGGGTGCGTAGGGAAGATCGTAGCGGACTGTGGAGAACTGGATGCACAAGAGGCCGAAGAACTGTTTGATCAGTTAGGGGTCAAACTTTCGCTCACCACGGCGTACAATCCAGAGGCAAACGGGAGGGTGGAGCGCGGACACGGGCCAATCGTAAAGGCATTGGTACGGGCATGTGAAGGTGAAGTCGGGAACTGGCCGCGGCTCCTACCTTACGTGTTGTGGGCGGGCCGAACTACGCACAGTTGGTAACCGGGTTCATGCTGGCGGAGTTGATGTACGGGCAGAAGCCGATCATGCCGATGGAGCGAACGATCTTCTCGTGGGCCGCGGTGGACTGGAGAGACGAGATGAGCCGGGAGGAGCTGTTAGTGATGCGAATCCGACAGCTTGAGCGAAGACCGGAGGACGTGGAATGAGCAACGGTGAAGCTGCGTGCGGGAAGGACAAAGAACAAGGGGCGATTCGACTGAACTCACTGACTACGACCGAAGAAAATTGAGGAAGGCGATTGGCTTTTAGTCTACGACAACAACCTCGACATCCAGCACAAGGCGATGCGGAAATTTGCGAGGAGATGACAAGCGCCAACTACAACGACACCTACCATCTCGCGGAGATCGACAGAACAAAAATAACTGTGTCGGTGGTCGGGAAGAGGACCAAGGCGTTCAATAAGTAGCACGAGGACGAACTAGACCTAGAGGACATGGATAACGACGACGACCGATTCGGAGCAGATGGCGATCCAGAGATCGTAAGATAAGCGCGGGTCGGTCTTCTCCAGCAAAGATCTATTTTGGCGCATACTGATGGATGCGCGGTTAGGTGGGGGCGGATGTCGTGGGGAAAACCATCCCTAGGAGGAATCGGTAAATAGAGAGCATGAACTGGCCCTTACATGCGGGCACAAGGATTGATGAGGAGTACATAATTGGGGATAGGTCGGCTGATGTAAACATACTAGGTAGGGGAGATTTATTGTTTGGGGAATCGATGTGTATCTCTGTCCAAAGGGACAGAGAATAAAGCTGATGTGACCAAGGTATAATAGTGTCGTGAAGATTTTCGGCAATGGTGTGAAAATCGCATAAAACATACGAAATTGAGTATGAATCATATAAAACAATAATAGTGAAAATACTATTTTAAATATGTTTAATATCTTAGTACAAAAAGATGGAGGTCTTCAAGAGCTTTCAAATGTGCTTTACCACATAAAAAAACGGACATCTAAGTGACAAGTTATGTGGGAGTGAAGTATGAGAAGGAAGAAGAGAAAAATAAAACTGTGAGATATCCCACATAGATAGGAAATAAGGATCTTACCATATATAAGGTAGAGCAAAAGCTATTATCTTTGTGTCTATGTGTGGAGCATAGAGAGTTCTAGGTGACTTGAACTAAGCTATTGGATGAATGGGTGTGGCTTAGCTACTTGCAAAGGTTTTGCCCAACCAAAACCAGATCGGCAACGTAACCGGCGGTCCGACGTCATCCGGCGATCGGATAGATATATAAATAAATAAATAAATATATGTATACACAAGGAGTGCAAGTGTGAATTTGAACCTGGCACCTCCAAGTTGAGAGTCTATAGGCTTACAACTAAACCAAGACATTTTCTTGAAATGATGTTTTTATCATTGTAACTTTGTATGTAAATTCTCATACATGAGAGCTAAAATGAGTGATGTGGTTATTATGCACCATATGTAATACATGAGCGCCAAATGGCAAACATTCATTTTATGCATGTCTTGAACCCTCAAATGCATGAGGGCATTTACAAAAGAGGGGGATTTTGGAAGGTAAAATTCTTATCAAGAGCTTTGTACTTTATATCAAAATTAATATTAAGAAGAAAATTCGTTATCCTTATGATGATATACCTTGTTCTTCAAATCTAAAGTCAAGAGTTCAATCTTAATCTCTCTCTCAATCTAAAATCAAGAGTTCTATCTTATCTCAATCTCTCTCTCTTTCAATCTATCTTAAATCCTTTCTCGTTAAAGCTAGCACCAACTTCGAGTCCTTTCGGTCCAGAACCCCGACGGTTCTGCCTCACGATCCACACGTAGTGACGGATCTTCACGACAACGGTCCCTCCCGATGGACTATAAAAGGGAAGGGAAGAAGACAGAGAAGGGATCACGTTGTGAAGGATGAAGTGTTGTCGGAGTGGGACCGAGCTCTTCTCCTTTGTCTTTCATTGTTCTCTACAGGTTTTGGGAGGCTGCCTTTGCTTCGTGGAAAGCCCGAGTGCTTCCGGTAGAGGCTCCATCTCGCGTTGTCTGTGTGTGTTGTGTGAGTTGGTGTTAGAGCGTTGACGCTTATCGGCTAGCCGGCTGTAATCTTGATCATAAATATATATTTTCCTTATTCGTTGTTCGATCTTCGTTGTGAGTTCTCTGTGTATTTGTGTGCACGGCTCAGCCGTGGTTTTGTGTCGCTCCTCCCTCTGTTCGGTTATTCCCTGGTTCAGGGCCCCCGCGGTTCCGCCTTGGTTTCTCCTACGCGTGTAGAATAACACGACAACGGGTTTTGGTTACGCGCTTCCGGCCGATCTTTTGTAGCTTCAGCTCCTCGTCCCATTCGAGCTCATTGGCTATCGCTCGCTGGACCATCTGTTGTTCGGCATGGTCTTGGGCCATGCCGTGCCACAACATCAACCTGGAGGTGAGCGAGGAAGTTTATTAACTCGTACGACGTGCCGTGTTGTAAGATCGCACTGAGCTCATAGGACTCAGAGGGCATGTCCTTGAAGGTCATCACTTCTTCCTCTGAGAACCAGGAAGGTTGCCCTTGCTTTGTATTTCCTGTTAAGGACAAAACCTTGTTGGTGATGACGGTGACAATCTTTTCGGGCGTGATGATCAATCGGAGGTTCTCGGCCGAGGAGTCCCCTTGAGTTTTCTCTTCATTGCGCCATTGCAACCTGTGATGCTTCTTTGTGGGGCTCATCTGTGAGGACGTCTTCACGTCCGTTGATTCCTCGCGGAGCAATTTTGTTTGCCCCAAGGTTTACCAACTGCTTTCAGTTGTGGTTGTTTGGGTCTCCTCCTGGTGGTCCGATCGCGGGCTAGCCAACTTTAGTTTTGATTTTTCTTCTAGGGTAGTCGGTTTTTCCATTGGGGTAGCTAGTTTAGGTTTTTCGCTCCCCCTTATGATGATGTTATCTTTTGTTTCCTAGGCCTTGGCATTGGGTATTGGCAATGGCGAGTTTGGGGTTCGGACAGGCGTAGCATCGTGCCATTCTTCTCAATGAGCTAACTGTAAATCTCATTGTCATTTCGCATGAGTGGTGAGGGTAAGGGTTCAATGTGGTGTGGTAAGGGATTTGGGAGGGGGGGTAAAGCACAGATAAGTAGTGTGCTAAAGCAGGTAAGAACCATTTTCCTTCCTGAAAAGCCGACAAGCTGGCGCGAACTCCTTCCCCAGTAATGATTCCCCAATTGATGGCGTCGCGTCTATAAGTCGTGATGATTATCCCTGCCTTTTTCTTTGGCATACTATACGCATTGGCGAGTACACAACCGAACTCCAACAGAAATCTGGCCAGATCTCCAAAAAACTCGTTAGGCCCTCCCTCTATCCGATACGCTTTGGGCGACACGGATTACTCCTCGATGACGGTCTAAGGCGGAGCCTCGATGTCATGTTCTCCCCCATGCTGCTAGCCCAACACCGACCAGATTTGATTGTTGGTGATGGTGTCCGGATGCATGCGACGTTCGATTTCTTGTGCTTCGGGGTGGGGAGGTGCATCCACTACTTTGAGATATCCACCTAGGCCGTGCCTATTAAACCAAGTGTGGAGATCCTTGGAAACTTCGAGCAACATGGTTGTCTCAGAGTAAGAAGAGTAATGAGGTTGAGAGCGAGAGAGCTTGAAAGCTTCTGAGTAGGGGGTGCAAGAGCGAGAGAGATTTAAAGCTTCTGAGCACGGACGGGGTGTGAGAGTGAGAGAGCTTGAAGGCTATGGGTGTCTGTGCGTGTGTGAGTATTGTGCATTTGGTTATCTACTTTATGTATTTTCCTTGATTTGCGAGTGGTCTTGTACACTAGATTGAGAATCTTGCTTACCATAATAAGGTTTAAAGACCATGCGTCGAAAACCACTTGTACTTTCTTTTCTCATAAGTCATGCATGCTTCTTAAATACTTAACTTAGTGGGTCTTTTTCAAAAAACATTCACATAGTATACAATTTCGGGGAGTAGGTGGGGTAACTACCGTGATTGAGGTGATTGGCCCCTGAGATCCTCTATCTCACCTACTGTGGGCCGATCGTGATCGTGTTGCTTACTAGCGAAAGGGTTTGGTGGGGTACAACCAAGATACGGTTTTAACTGAAACCCATTGACCCATTTCGGCATGAAGTCACCGGCTAGTGTCCCAAGCTGGAACGTCCCATTAAATTCATCAGTGATCCGAAAAGGCCCTATCCATTGGAAACAAAGCTTTCCTAGCATTGAGCCGAGCCGAGTTTGAAAAACTAGGACCAATTTGCTGATTAAGAATGATTCCTCCGAGCCCTTTGGATGTCAGTTGACGAAGGCTTTCCACTGCTGTTGTCTGTGTTCTAATTGGGCAAGACTGACGATCTAATGTTTGCCAACTTTGAGTAATTGTTCGAGTCGTTTATGCTCTGACTCAGATTTAGGAAGTTGTTCGGTGATTTGGACTCGCAGACTTGGGACCTGGAACTCAATAGGCATGACTGCTTCCAAACCGAAAGCCAGAACGAAAGGTGTGGATTTGATACTAGTTTAGAACGTCGTTCGATACACCCAGAGTTCACTGTGAAGCTTATCATCGCAATTTGTTCGATTTTGGTTCACGGTCTTATTTGTGGACTCAGCCAAGCCATTTACTTGTGGATAGTACGACGTGCTTTTCTTATGGACTACTGCGTAATGTGTAGTGAGATCTCGAATAAGTTGATTGAGAAAATGACCTCCTTGGTCGCTGACGAGCTCAATTGGGCAGCCAAATTGACACCATAATTATTCGTAAATGAATTTCCCAATAGACATGGCTGTGTTGTCATGAAGCGCCTTCACTTCGACCAATTTGGTGCAATAATCAGTCGCGACAATGATATATTTATTTCCTGTCCAAGTAGCGACCGGTTTGAATGGACCGACGAAATCCAAGCCCCACTTTTGGAAAGGTTCTAGTAGAAGAATCAGTTGGTGAGGTATTCAGCTTGCTCGGTAGGCTGGTCCATGCCCTGGCATAAATCGCATTGCCCACAGAATTCGTGGGCATCTTTTTGCGTGGTGGGCCACCATAAACTACTCTACCAAATTTTCTGAGCCGTGGCATGTCTAGCATAGTGTCCCCCGACTATTCCATAATGTGCTTCTTGCAGGATACCGTCCTTTTCGAATTGCCGCACTGCTCGATGCCAGATGCCGTCCGAACCCTTGCGGTGGAGTGTATTCATGAAGAGGCAAAAATTTCGGCTTCGAATTGCTAACCACTTCTTGGCATCGAGGGGCAAGTGTTCGGGTGGAAGTCCTATGCTGAGGAAGTGAATCATTTCGTTTTTTCAAAGTTAATATGTGGAAGCTTTGACAAACTGGTTTATCCGGATAACAACAGAAAACAGAGAATGAACGTTTAATGGAAGCTTAAGAACAGAGAATACATAGGAGAGACAAAGAGAGCACAAAGCATAAACTCAATTCAAAATAATAACACTCTGTACATACAATGTACTCAATAAAGGGTTGACAGAAGTACTGGCAAGTACTTCAATGCTCATACAAGCGACTGACACTGAGTCCCAAAAATACACCTACGTACTAGGATAGATTTGCAGGCCTCTAACGACCTACTGATTACAATCCGATCCATCTCTCCGATCTGGCTCTTGGTTCCGGATACCGATTCAGACACTGATTCGATTCTTCGTTCCGGATACCGATCCGGCTCTGGCTTATTCAGCCGATCTGGATCCAGTTAAGCTTGTCCGCTCAACACTTCCTCTTAAGCTCAACTTGAGGTCGGATCGTAATGTCAGTGTCTGTGGTAGCTGGTCTTCTCCTCTGGCTCCCCCTAGCATCTTCCCACCTTGCTTGTGCTCCTCGACTCGTCTAGTTCCGCTTCCCATGACCCATCTAGTCCTGTGCAACTCGACCTCCTCGGTCGACTTGTCTGCTCATAGGGCCCATCTAACCTCCTTTGCTTTTGCGACTTTGGCGCTTCTCGACCCGTCGGTTCCTCCGTGTCGGTGTTGACTTCAACTGCCTCCTTGTCCATTTGGCCTTCAGTTGATAATCAAGCACCGCTTTTGAATCGGGTGACTCCGATTTGTTCCAGCTCTTGTTTGAATTGGCTGTCTCCAATTCACCCTCAATCTTTAGGCCCTTTACCACATCAGACCATGTCCGGGTCTTCGCATTCCTGTTGGCTCTGTCCTTCTTGACTTTGCCGTCGTCACCATGTTGGAAATAGAAGAGTTAGCGGTCGGCACCACAACGCGTTTCAACCGAACAACCGCATGAGGAAGTGGGTCGGCTGACCTAGAGGAGTAAAGCTGGATTGACACGGTCAACCGTGTAGCAGAATCATGAATTCGTAGCTGAGTTACAGTTTGGTACCACTTATGAGCTATTCGATTGGCTAGCGAAACGCTTACAATTCGCTTCGGAGCTCTTAGCGCAAGAACATAAGGATCGGGAAATGATCGAAAAGGCCATGCTAAGAGAATCAGTCGACAATGCAACATGTGAGTACACCTTTAGAGCCTTCAAATAGTACTAGTCTGAAAAAGGGATCCGACATCAAAATACCACTCCTTACACACCCATGTAGAATGGGGTGGCTGAACGGATCAACCGAACGATCCATGAGAGGGTGACGGCAATGCTCCAACAAGCCGGATTGAAGTTGGAATTTTGGACCGAGGCATTGCAAACGACAGTATATCTGATAAATCTGGTGCCGTCAAGAGCAATCAAGCTTGAAGTGCCACATGCACTATGGTCAGGCAAACAACTGACCTACAATAGGCTCCGTATATTTGGATGCGAAGCCTACGCCTTCATCCCTAGGGACAAAAGGACGAAGTTGGCAACCTAATCTCGCAACAGAATAGGGATAAGACACTTAAACTGAATAATAAGGCTTAGGCACTAGATTAGGTTGAAGTTGGAATTTTGGACCGAGGCATTGCAAACGACAGTATATCTGATAAATCTGGTGCCGTCAAGAGCAATCAAGCTTGAAGTGCCACATGCACTATGGTCAGGCAAACAACTGACCTACAATAGGCTCCGTATATTTGGATGCGAAGCCTACGCCTTCATCCCTAGGGACAAAAGGACGAAGTTGGCAACCTAATCTCGCAACAGAATAGGGATAAGACACTTAAACTGAATAATAAGGCTTAGGCACTAGATTATCGAGGAAGATCAAATCTTAATGAGAGAGAGAGAGAGAGAGAGAGAGAGAGAGAGAGAGAGAGAGAGAGAGAGAGAGAAGAGAGAGTTGAAGCTCTAGCTTTATGAGGAAAAGGTGAAGAAGAAAAACATTCAACAAAAAGTTGATAATTCCGCCTTATACTTCTTCCACATTTTAAGTGTATTTGGTAAACATAGGAGCACACACATTTGGTTAGGGGATCTTAAGTATATTTGGACAAAAATGACACCTCCTATCCTACAATCCCAACATACATCAATGCACCCTTGAAGTATAAGAATAAAGAGAATTGGATGATCATAGCAATGGGGTTTATATCCCCCGAGGAACATTTTCAACTTAAGAGATTTACACTCATTGTGTGAAAGCACTACTATATATATGCATTCTGAATCTAATTTAGGAAAACATGGGCAAATACCCCATGGCATCGTCTCCAAAGTACAATCATCATGTGGCGCTCTAATGTTCTATAAGTTTCTATGTTTCTTTTACTATACATTTATATGGTACAGAAGCGACATGTGTAGGCAAAGCTAGAAGGGAAAGATTGACATGGATAACAACCATATATAGGCGTGAATGTCACAAAGGGAGAAACCATTACATCTATGGGACAAGAATGTGGTACCAACCAAGAAGCTCACTTTTAGAATCCACATGAAAGGTTCAGGAGGAAGCCTCTGATCCCACCACGAGACCAGTCATGCGCTATAATGATTGTTACGAGTTATCTTTTCGGGGTCTCGGACATTCACAGTAGTCCAGTTGTTGTAGGGCGGAAGGCCCATCTCCTCACAGACCATGTCCAATAAAGTCACCTCCTTCTTCTATCCTTGGTTGGCTGGCCCAGAACTGGGTCACGTTTGTAAGAAAAGTTCAGAACATAATGGGTTGGATTGACAACAGAGAACCAGACAGAGTTTTCGAAGAATGTAGAACAAGGTAAGATATTATATTAAGACAAGTGTATTACAATGTAAGAACCTAGAATAACAACTCTAGATGTAGTATCACACACATAACTAAACAATACTTCATACATATATATATATACAAAGAAGTAACAACTAGCCGTTACTTCTTTGTAACTATTGTTTTGTCTTTTTCTTATTGTTCTTTGTAACTCATATTTTGTCTTTATTCTCATAACTCATGTTTTATCATTTGTGGTGTAAACAGGTAATCTTAACAACGTTCACTGTCACCAACTACTTGTACATATCACCATAATTCAGGTCCTGGAATACACGTGGGGCCTTGCGGAAATGTATGGAGACATTTGAGAGAGACAAGATTGTCCCTAGGGTAGGGTTAGTCAATGCCTTCCTTTCACATTGGCATCTTGTGACCTAATGCATGTTGTGAGATTTGGAACCTGGCTGCATTAATTGGTTTGCAACAACTTGTCTTACCACTTGTGCCCTATTGATCTATCCTACCCTAGTAAGTTAGGAAATAGAGAGCCAGTTAGTTAGGGAGAGATAACAATGAGATCGAGACAAACAATGAAACCGAGTTGAGGAATAAATTGAGAAAAGGGGGAATGCTTGATATTATCGGTCTCATAAATGGGGGTTATATCGTGCATGTCGTTTGTATTTCTAGAAATATTACCTTAAGTACCGGGTTGGGGAGTAGATGTCCCCACACGCAACTTCAATTCATAATTTTTTCAAGTTCAAGGAAAATTCCAATCCACAACATGTAACCATTGAGAGTGTCGTAATTAGCATTGTTTGCTTCTTTAATATTGAATTAGGTTTTAGGGTGATTAGACTTGCCTAATGGAAAATATGAGGGTAGCGATGTGAGTTGTGAATAATAATTAGTAGATCAAATGCATTTATAACTACATTAATTAGAATAGCTAGATATTTATGCACATTGTGCTTAGTGCTTGGATGATTAGAAATACCGATCTTGATGTATCACATCAATTACAAAAAATTATCAAATTAGTACTAACCATATTGTTAATTACTATAGTCTAAATACACATTATAAATGTGTGGTTAGTGTGTCCTTCTCAATGATTGATTATGTAGAAAACATAATAAGTGTAGTAGTAGTAGTAGTAGTAGTAGTAGTAGTAGTTCAATGTTAACATATTATTTTAAGCTGTGGGGTATATTTATGTCTCCTAAAGATAATGGATTGAACAAAGAGTGAGGTAAATAAATAAATAAATGGATAATGTGATTACTACGTTCCAGAGAATTAAACAATGATAAAATGATAGGAGATATATGCCACACACAAGGAGTAGGGATCTGGGACCACTCGATTATAGTGAGATGAGTTGTTGTCAACTCTCTTTATGTTGTATCACTGTGTGTTGCGTGTGACCTCTTATTGACTTGATCATAGAGAGATAATTAATTGAAGCTTTGATGTGGGTTGTGTGTGACCTCTTATTGACTTGATCATAAAGAGATAAATAATTGACATTGTGATGCCATCGGCTATGCATGAGATTGTAGATAGATGATATCATAATGAGAGAAAAATACAAGACATTGAACTCATTTTATGAGCAACTCTATAGAAAAAACGAAATGAGAAGTGTTAATGGATCTCCATTCTCAAGTGGTGGTAAGTCTCCAAAAGGTTTTGCAAGTGAACATATCTCTTGATTATTGCTTGGCTCCACGGACAATCATGCATCTTTCTACTTTGCAAGCTTGATGCATCTTTTTTAAAACTTCATATTTGTGTCCTCTGTAATCCACCTATTGGCATATGTATTTCTTATTAAGAAATATGTTAATCTCAATTAAATATATAATTATCTCTATACAAGAAACATAAGCAATGTCTCAATTAAATAGATGTCAACAAATCACCCATGATGGGCGGTATCTTCCCCTAACCACTTCAGCTCATTTATATCTTGTTCAATACATGAAATGAGAAGCATATTTACTCATTTAAATCTTCAACCTTGAAGCAATAACAAGCAATATTCCCACAATCTCCTTACCCTTGTTAATGTCATCATGTGTAGCTCCTCAAAACGTTATACAAATAATTAGGCTTTATGAATGCAAGTCTTCCTTTATTGCAATCTCAATCTTACAATTCTTGATCCATTGCAATTATTATGCTAACTTAAAAAGAATAGCATGCACAACAATAATAGTCTTTGGCAACAAACAAACTAGACATCCTAAACATAATCCCTTGCCTCTCTCAACGCTCCCAATAGCCAAACACTTTCCCCAAATTCTAGTACCATTTGCCAATGTTGACTGTCCATGTGTGGTTATTGTATATACACATCAAATCGGTCGGCCATGATGAGAGTACAAGGGAATCAGTTGGTATATTCGTTTATCTAACACAACATTTGTATTTCTTAGGATTTTATAATACCAATCACCAGGCCATGCCATTCCATCGCTGGGCCATTGGCGAGAATGTTCTTAAGAGTTATCTCTTCCACGTGCCGGATAGTCACGAAAATCCAATCGTATGGTGGAAGGCCCACCTCTTCACGGGACCATGTCCAATAAATTCCATGATCATCTTGCCACTCCATGAATCCACTACCCCTTTCAGAAATGGGTGGAGCTTTGGCCGCGTCCGCCCCCGACTACTGTTGCCGCGTATCAATTTCCTGGCGATCTCCACGAAAATAAGCGATCTGCTTCTCCATCCTCGGTTTGCTTGGCCCAGAACCTGGCCAGGTTCACTGCCACCAACTACTTGTACATATCCTCCGAATTCAGGTCCTCGAAGGCCATCTCCACACCATAGGAGACCCAGTAGATGTACGTGATCACACTAAATTCTGCCTAATATGCATCTTCTCTTAATGTCTCTCCGGTACTCATCACATATCTTATATATACTACTACTACTACTACTACTGCTACTACTACTACTACTACTACTACTACTACTACAATATGCATATAAAGTGTGCTCCTCCAATACATGTAACGCTACATCACCATACCACTATATGTATATATTTAGTGTCCAACGACCATAAAGTTTCTCTATACACACATGCACATAGACACATAGGGTTCTATGTGCATAGATTTGAGATAAGATTGTGTTTTGGGTCATGTAGTCAATACCGTCCTCGTAAAGTGAACTTGTCGGACCACTTGAATCCAACCTTGGTACAATAAAGAAAGAAAGGGATTTGTTAGTTAGGAAAGGGAAGAGCAAGTTGGTTTGGGAGAGATTATAGAGGGTAAGAAATTGGAAGAGAAGCGGAGGTTAATGGGAGAGCTAGATACACAAGAGGGATAGTGTTAGATAAGGGGAATGCTTGATATTATCGCTCAAATAAATGGTGATAGTATCGTGCATGCCATTTGTATTTCTAAAAATATTACCTAATGTCCCTTGTCACCCATATTTTTATATAAAGTTCAAGGAAAATGTCAATCAACAACCCCTTAACCATTATCAGAGTTGTAGTTATAGTCATTTGCTTCTTTGATTTTGAATTGTAAATGGAAAATACAAAGGTATTGATGTGAGTTGTAATTAGTGCATCGATTGCGACTATAAGTGTAGTAAAAATACATATGATGCAGGGTGTACATGCCACAAAACACCATCATCAACAACATTAAAATACATTGCATCACCCGTAGCATTAATTACTTTAGCTCTTATTTACAAATGCTTACAACTTCTCACATCATTGTTGCCAAATGTGTGGAATATTATTTACAATTGTTAGATATAGAAGTTCATTTTGATGATAATGTTAAACATGCTCTAAATGTGTTTGGGGAATGATTGGGTCAATCATGTATTATATGAGGTTGTGGAGGTTCCACCATGCAAGCCTTGCCCTCATAAAGCTTGATTATTCATATTATGTTTCTAAGAGCTACATGTGACAACATTAATAAGGCTAAGGAGATTTGGGAATCCGTTTGTTGTTGTTTCAAGGTCGAAGATTAACATGAAGGATATATAAATGAGGTTGGGTGGTTAAAGGAAAATAGCACATCATGGGTGACTTTTCGACATCTAGACTGCCCAATTGTGGTGGAGGTCTCTCATTTATATGTATTGGAGATTCTGTCATAATTGTTTCAAGCAAGCCCTAAGATGATGCAAACAATTACAATGGCCATTCTTGCCAATTGTCAAAGAAGGCTATTGAGAAGATGATGAATTGAATGCAATCATTATTATGGAATAGGAAAAGGAAAAGGAAAACTAGTATTTCTTGGTTTGCATGAAATCATACTTGTAATCCTGTATGACTTGGCATGGCAACATTATTGAACTAGTATGACCATATGGTGACTCAGAGAGTTCCATTCAATTGATGTTTTTTAAGTGTACAACCTCAAAGAGAAATGAAGTCATTCTTTATTGGAATGACAAACGTTACATAATGTTGGGAAACATGAAAGTTGGGACAATATGGTGGAATGTTGTGAGTTCTAAAAGAACTACAAAGTGCCAAGAGTCTTTGCAAGCTATTTGTAATAGTAGTTTTTCCCAAGAGGATTACCAATTTCGTATGAATGGAGGTTCTTGCAATGTTTTGGTTATAGCGATGACATGAGAAGCAAGCTCTTCATCTTCATTACTTTTGCAAACAATTAGCCCACTATAACTTGCCAAAGAAACACTTCCACTCAACATTGGGTAGCATACCATGTAAAAGACACCTTGTGACTCATGAGCATCCAATCATCATGATTTTCAATTAGGTTTATATAGTCTTCATTGAGTTCCATTACCATATACAAAATTTTCCATCCAATCTTCCCACCAATTCCAGGACAAACGTCCACAAAAATAGACAAGTAAAACCCAAAATGATAGCCAAATATAATGTTATCTACAAGGTACATAAAGCCATGATCTACATGCTAATTGTTTGTCATGAAAATAAAATCACCAATCTCTTTTTAAGCAATTTGTCATTTCATCAAGCTAATATGAAATTTCTTTCTAAACTTCCCAATAGGTATTAACATCCCTTTGCACACTATTTCCCATGTAGTAGCCTCGCTCTCATCATATTCATTTGCATACATCAAAGAAGCTTGACCCATGATTTCACGCCAATCACATAGGCCAAATGTTGGATTACGCAAGACACAAATAAGAAGATGTATCAAGCTTGATAAGTAGAAGATGAATGATTGTCTATGGAGCCAATCAATAAATCAAGAGCTCTGTTGACTCAACAACCTTGTGAGACTTGCAACCACTTGGGATTCGCTTTTTGTTTATTTTTTTGGACGTTATTCACAATAAAAGAATGTGTTTTACTTTCTTTTTTGGTTCCAATGCTCAAAGTTGACTTTCCATCACAATATCGATGTCTATCCATCTACAATGTCATGCTTAGAGGGTGATATTGAGGTCTCAATTAATTATGCCTCTATGATCCAGACAATAAGATGTCACACACAAAAGTAGAACAATACTATTAACTATCCAACATAAAAGAAGGTATGGCATAATTCCACTTCGGACCAACAGTTGTATCTGAAAATAAGTGAAGTCCTTGCCATCGGTTCTTAAAGGCCACTTGTTGCCATAAAACATCATCCGAACCAGATCATCATATTGACCACGTAGTATGTGAACAAATAACATCCATAATTCAATAAGCATAGTGTGGAGATGTATGTGGACATTGTTAAAAACAGAATCACATCTCGCTTTCCATATTATCCAAAGAGCCAATGACGTAATAATATGCCAAATAACCAGATTTTTAATTTTGAACCATGGAATAGAAGGAAACGAGGTGAGAGAGAGGTGTCCATAAGAAAAACGCAAAATATGTGAAGCATGCACACTTTCATACCTCATAAACTCTCTATGAAGGACACCCCACAATACTGCACCACAAGAGAATATTGAATGAGAGTAGTGCCGTCTCAACAATAAAAACAACTTACTCCAAAATTTCTTAATCTTGGGACATAACTAAAACACATGCAAAATCGATTCAGTAGGTGCGCCACAATGCAATCCACAGGTATATTGTTGATGTTGTCTCAACCAATCACCAATAGGAAGAGCATAATGTTGAAGTACACCAAGAGTTAGCGAAGACCATTAGGACAACAAAAGAAATGGCAGAAGTTGGCAAGAGGGCGACAAAGGCCTTAGACCTGATGCACACGGAGTAGTTGGCAGCCAAGAAGACCAATGAAGAATTGTCGGCCCAACTCCAACAGGCGGAAGCAAAGTTAAAAGAACCGGACGAACGTCTCCAAACCTGTGACTATGCGGGAATCCCATATGTACAAGAAAAACAATTATGGGATTAGCTACGAGCAATGGAGAAAGAAGCTGAACGCACCAATCGAAGGGCAGAGAAAGCCGAAACAAAAGTGTAGAAAATGAAGGATTGAATCGAGTTAGCAAAAACCGAACTCGGGGCCCTGCTGAATGCCAAGGATGGACAAATAAATGCCCTTAATCGGCATTTACAACAACACTGTGTATATTAAAATGCAGGAGACATTTTTTGGAACACTGTGGTAAGCTCGACCTAGAGAAGTTGGAAATGACCACGAAGTATGAGCAAGTGGTGGCAAAGTATGAACATAAGCGGCTGGCATTAATAGTGGTAGAAGAAAAATTGCAATTTGACCAAGGTTCGGCAGAAGTTCGACTTGCCGAAATGCACAAGGAACTGGCCATTGTGCAATACAGAGTAAGCATGGGAGAGGAAAAAGTGTGCTGCATCTTATTTGTGCATAAGACCAACGCACGCCAGATGGTTATCGAATCCCTGGACAAAGACTGGAAGATGTGATCGGCCCAAGCTGCGAAATTACAATTATTAAGAGTCAACCATGAGAACACAAAGAAGCAAGGTCAACGCTTCTTCAAGATGGACGAAGCAACAATCGCCACAGTAGAAGAAGAGCTTGCCAAGGACATATATGAGCTTTCCACAAGCCACAGGGAAGAGATCACCAAGCTCATGGAGGAATATGATGACCAACAGATGGCCACAACGGTGCAACTCAACGCCTATAAGAAGGAACATCATCAACATACAAGAGAATTAAGGGCCAATGACGACACCGAACCGACTCAGGTGGAATCTGGCCACACAGTACCAATCAGCGACGACAAGCAGGACAGAGAAATCAAGCAGGAGGAGGCTGAGGCGGAATCAACATTGCGGTCGGAGGAAGAGCTTAACACAGAAAACCAATCAAATCCGACTGACGTAGAAGTTAAAGAAGAAGAAGACCTCAACCTATTCGACATACTGAACAAGGACACAAGTGACATCAACAACGACGACCTGATTGGAGACGCGCAAGTCGGTGACAACTATGAAGGGGATGACCATGAGTAAAAGGGTGGTGTTTGACCGTGCAAGGCACTGTCCCACAGGTGTGCCATGTGTCAGCTAGTCAACTACCCAGAGTTGGACGACTGTGGAAAGAAGTCAGAATCGAAGTCCAAAAGTATGAACAGTAGTCAAAATATGAAAGGACACAATTCATATATAATTTTAAATATAAATTTGCCAAGTATAAAAAATTAGAGTAATATTAGGAAATAGAACGGTTTTGGTATAATTGTAGGTTCTTGTTGAACAAGGCAAGTGTAAATCTTGGAGAGAGACTCTCAGGTCGCCTCTAAAAAGGAACCGAGAGCATTGTATTTCTATCATTTTGTTTTGGTTTTAATATGGTTTTTGATAGTTGGAGTGTTCCTGTGTTAACTATTATGTTCTGTTCTACTATATATCTACGATGTCGAATGTTCTCTACTGCACCAACTATATTATACTAGCAATCGATCAAGATCATAAGTCTAATCGTAAGAACTAATATCTATACACCTATTTCTAAGTGTAGAACTAGGGTCGACCAACCCATCTCTCCACCAGAATCTTCTTGACTGAACGCTCGGAGTTGAACGTCCGACTTATTATGTCTATCGGTTACAACTGTCGCCTGTTGGCAAATCAACACATATCAGACAAGTTTCAAGACCAGTATCTAGTCAACCCCGTTCCGACACGCATTCGGACTAGAGGCTGTCATGCCAATCGTGGTTGTGGTTTCGAGCCTCCGAGTCCAGGTTTATGAACAGTTTGGTGAGACGGAGTCGGAACAACATTAACTCAAGGAATTATTGAAACTGGAAGAAGGACAGTTGCATAGCATGTGGGTGACAGAGCAAGACCAACGTCAGCGAAAGGCCTTTATTGTGAAAGTTAATATGTGGAAGCTTTGACAAAACCGGTTACACCGGATAGCAATAGAGAATAAACATAGGTTTAATGGAAGCTTAGAATACAGAGTTCACAAGAGAGACATAGACAGCATAATAGCATAAACTTAATTCAAAATAATAACACTTTGTGTATACAATGTGCTCACTGAGCACTTTTATGCAAGTCCTTGAAAAGGACAAACAAAAGTATTGACAAGTACTTCAATGCTCATACAAGCGACTAACACTGACTCCTAGAAATATGCCTACGTACTAGGCTAGATTCGTCGGCCTCTAATGGCCTACCGGTTACAATCCGATCCGGCTCTAGTTTCCGGATGTTATCCGGACACCGATCCAACTCGCTTATTCAGCTGGTCCGGATCCGGTTGAGCTTGTTCCCTCAACTTGAGGTCAAATCACAATGTTAGTGTTTGTGGTAGCCGGTACTCTCCTCCTAGCGTCCTCCTGCCTGGCTTGCGCTCCTCGTCCGGTCCGGTTTTGCTTCCCTCCACTCGTCCGGTTCCGCACTTCTTGACCTTCTCGATCGGCATGTCTGCTCATAAGGCCCTTCTTAGCTCCTTCGTTGTTGTGACTTCGGCACTCCTCGACCCGTTGGTTCCTCCGTGTTGGTGTCGACTTCGGTTGCCTTTTGGTCCGCTTGGCCTTCAGTTGATTCGGCTCCTCCGAAAAAAACTGCTCTTCAGAATCGGCTACCTCTATTTCGTTCTAGCTCTTGTCCGAGTTGACTGTCTCCAATTCATCTTTAACCTTCAGGGCCTTCACCACATCGAACCACATGTTGGCCTTCTCGTTCCAGTTGGCTCGATCCTTCTTGACTTTGTCGCCGTCGCCGCTTGTTCGGATTTTATTGGATGTGCCGACTTCTTGAGTCGACTCGACTTCCTTTTTCTTCTTCTTGACTCCCCCTATCTCTCAGGCTCGTTTTTCGGTGCCATCACCTATTTTCCCAGTTTCCGTTTCAGTTCTCCCCGTATTAGTCTTGGTTCTCCCCCTCAAGTGCGGCATGTCGAGATGTTGAAGACCAAGCATCTCCAAAAATGTTGCAACTTGTCCAGGCCGACAGGTTTGGGGAAGATGTCGACAACTTGTTGATCCATCCGGACATACTGAAGTTCTACTTCACCAGCGAGGACCCATTCGCGCACAAAGTGATAATGCACTTCTATGTGTTTCGTCTGAGCATGGAACACAGAGTTCTTGGCTAGTTTCATGATGCTCATGTTGTTGCAGTAGATTGGGATTAGAGTTGGGACTTCAATCCGGAGGTCTTGCAACAACCACCGAAGCCAGATGGCTTCATAGGTGGCAACGGTAGTGCCCCGATACTCAACCTCAGTGCTCGATAGAGCCACAATTGGCTGCTTTTTGTTGCTCCATGAAACACCTATGCTACTCGGAGAAAACATGATTCCGGAAGTGGACCATCGATCTGACACATTTCCGGCCCAGTCGGCATCCATATAACCGACCAACTTTTCGGTTAGATCGTGTCGGTATAACAATCCTGGGTCCTTAGTGCCGCTAACATACCCTCAGTATTCGGTGTGTGCACTGAAGGTGCTCCACAGATGGCTTTTGCATAAACTGATTGATCGGTCCGGCTGGATAGCTAATGTCGGATCGGGTGATTGTCAAATAAATGAGGCTTCCGAAAAAATTTCGAAACCGTTTCTCATCGCAAGCTAGTCCAGAGTTGGGACAAAGCTTCAGGTTCCGGTCCAGGGGTGTGGAGATCGGTCGACAATCTATAATGCTGAATTTGTACAACATATTAAACACATAATGTTGCTGAGATAACAATATGCCATCAAGGGTGTGGATCACTTCGATCCTGAGGAAGTAATGAAGGTCCCCAGGTCCTTCATTTCGAATGCATCTGACAGTTGGGACTTCACTCGGCCGATTTCAGTGAGGCTGGGTCCGGTGATGACTAGATCATCTACATATAATAGGATACATACAGGACTGTCAATTCCGAATGAACAGGGAAGGATTCGACTTCAAGGCCCCAAGCCCCATCTTACGCAACCGGTGCGTGATCTTCGAATTCCAAGCACTAGAGGCTTGCTTTAGGCCGTAAAGCAACTTCTTGAGTCACCACATTGCTGACTTGTTCATCTCCAACTGAAAACCAGGGGGTAGGATCATGTAGACATGTTCTTCAAGGTCACCTTGAAGAAACACATTCTTCACATCCATTTGGTGAAGATGCCACCCCCTTGCCGCAACAACTATTACCACCACACGAACAATCGTCATCTTCACTATCAGAGCGAAGGTTTCATCGTAGTCGATTCCGTGGGTCTGCGCGTATCCTTTGGCCACTAACCGGGCCTTGTACCGGTGACCGAACTGTCAGCATTATACTTCACCTTGTACACCACCTTCTCAACCAGTCCCATGTGTTATTGGCCTCAAGTGCCAACATCTCTTCCTCCATAGTGGCATACCATTGTGCGTCTTTTGCTGCTTCTGAGTAGCTCTCCAGTTTCGTCATGTATACATATTGATGTGCCGTGTACTTGTTATACCCATACCGTTTGACGGGGTTCTTGTTACGTGCATGACCATTTAATATCCCGTGGTGAGAATTTACCGTAGTATTCGATACACGTGGATAGGTGTGAGGGTTAAACGAGAGTGTAAAGAAGGGGAGGATTACTTTTAATCCTCAGGATTGAGACAACCCATTAGGTCAAGTGTGAACTTGCCTGGGGGCCTTGGGTATCGCTATAAATAAGAGGCCTAACTACCCTCATTTGATCATCTTTTGACTACATCGAGACTCTGCTCTTGTGGTGGGTCAACTCTTGTAGCGAGCGCGCCAGCACCAGGTACGACTCGACGCCACGGCGGTGGTATGGGACGTCGATCGAGGCTCGAGTCCGTCTCGATCCCTTCGCTCGGGGGTGGTCGTGTGGATCGGCACCCTTCTTTCTCTTTCTCCTTTCTATCTATCATTACTTTATCCTTATCTTAAGCTTACTTTAGTACCTAGATCTCTAATATTTGGTATCAGATTTATGTACTAATGTTTCTTTGTTTTTCATTTGTCGTTTGATTGATGGTGATCGATCGATGTGCGGTCGGCCTTGATCCAGACAACGATCAACAAAGAACTTTGGTAACTCTTTCCGTAATAATTTTTTTTCTTTCTATTCTCTCTTCTCCCATCTAATCATGTGTTTAGTTTATATGTCAATTTTTTTCATTAAGTCAATGATGTTGTAGTGGTCTTTAATTGATTATCTAAAACGTTTACATATGTGCACGAGGTCAATACCTTGTTTGACATATAAATAATATGTGATGAGTGTCGTATGCGTACGAGGTTAATACCTCAATTACGTATTACGTTCACGAACATATGTTACATTTGCGTATGAGTTTAATACCTTGATTTGTTGTAAAGGATATGCGTTTGGTCTTGTATGCGTAAGAGGTCAATACCTCAATTGTGTATTACGATGATCTCTTATTTGTGGATGTTTCGTGTGCGTAGAGGTATATACCTCGATTACGTATCTCGATCACATCATTTGTGGCTATTTAATATAACGATATGTTAATATAGGCATATGTGGTCACGTTGTCGAGATATTACGCAAGTGCGTGTGGGAACGAGGCGGGACCGCGGGGGTCTCGAACCAAAGAGCAAGCGAGGGAGGAGAAAGAGAGAGAACCTGCTACGCAGGACCGGGGATACACAGGGACACGGCCCTTCAGCACGGAGAACGCGAACAGACACCGACACAGACAGATGCGAATGACTAAATACGTATATTAACAAAATGGCTAACACGACTACAACCCTCGATGGGGCACAGGTTGGTTACAACCGAACAAGCCGGCGAACAGATGCCGATGCTTGTTCGCTTCGACGCACAAAGGGGGTAGCAGGTCGGAGGTGCTGCCGGAAGCACTGGCGTTCCTCGAAACAGCGCGAGCCTCCTCGGAACCCTGCACAGAAAGCTATGGAGCTCAAGAAGGAAGGAAACAGAGAGAGAAGCGTCCAGAAACGGTCCGACAGCACTTCGTCCTCTCTGCGCGAGATGCCTGCAACAGCTCTTTCCTGCTCCTTATATAGGCCGACGAGCAGGCCGTCATGTCAGCTTTATTCCCTGTCCCTTTCGAACAGGGATCCGCTCCGTTCTTCACGCATCCGCGTAGTTACGCCGCCGACTCGTACAGTTCCTTAGCTCGCGCGCGCGACCGAAAAGACTGTTCGCGCGGTCTTTGTCTCCACTTGTGTTAGGGCCCGTTCCTGCCGATTATCCTCCTAATTCGCTTCTATGTACAACTTGGAGCGTGCGCGCGTGAAGAACCGGTTCCCACGCCTTGGTGCGCCGATTCCGCTTATGGACGGTTTTCTTCACGACATCCGCCCCCACCTAACCGCGCATCCTCCGGTATGCGCCAAGAGAGTTGGGACGGAGAAAACCGGCCCGTCTTCATTCCTCGCCCGTCGGTTCTTCCTCGTTTTCGGATCGTTCGTCACTGCTGACTAGGAGAGCCGGGTCTGGCTCGTCGTCGTGTCGCTTCTTGAACGCTTTGATCCGCTTCCCTGCAACCGGTATCGCCATTCTCGTGTCGTCGAGTTCCGCCAGGTGATATGTCCCGTTGTCATTGGCGCTCCGTACCACGTAAGGCCCGAACCACCTTCGTGCGAACTTCCGTGTAGCTCGGTGCTGGTTGTCGAGGCTGCTGTCGTAGACAAGCACCCAGTCACCTTCTTCGATTTTCTTCGGTCGGAGCCGGTGCGTTCGGTCGAACCTGGCTTTGTTCTTCGTCCTCGCCACTCGGAGCTTCTCCGCAGCCAGTTCCACGTCCTCCGGTCTCCGCTCGAGCTGTCGTATACGCGCGGCCAACAACTCCTCCCGGCTCATCTCGTCCCTCCAATCGACCGTTGCCCATGAGGAGATCGTCCGTTCCATCGGCATGATCGGCTTCTGGCCGAACATAAGCTCCGTCGGCATGTACCCGGTTACCGAACTGTGCGTGGTCCGGTCTGCCCACAAAGCATAAGGTAGCAGCCGCGGCCAGTTACCGACTCGGCCTCCACATGCCCGAACCAACGCCTTGACGATCGGTCCGTGTCCGCGCTCCACCTTTCCATTCGCCTCCGGATTGTACGCAGTGGTGAGCGAGAGCTTGACTCCCAGCCGGTCGAACAGCTCCGCGGCTTCTTCGGCGTCCAACTCCCCTCGGTCAGCCACGATCTTCCTGACGCACCCGTACCGGCATATCACGTCCTCGATTAGGAACCGACATACGGCCGCGGTCGTTTTGTTCGGAAGGGCCCGACCTTCCACCTGGTTCGTCAGATCCTCCCGCGCTAGGACCAGGTACCGCATCTGTCCTACTCCCATTGGCATCGTTACCAGATCTACCATCCATTTGAAATGGATGGCCGGAGGGTACGTAGGGTGAAGCTTGTCTCGATGTCGGACTACGGAGTGCATCTGACAGCTCTCGCAAGTTGTCACGAACCGATGCACGTCCTGGTACTGCCCCGGCCACCAATACTTCCCCTTCAGTTTCTCAAACGTAGCCCATGTTCCACGGTGTCCAGCCCAAGGGCTGTCGTGGTAGGCCGCTAGCAGCTCCTCCTGATCTTCCTTCATTGCCACCACCCGGAGCGGGACGCCGTTCCTCTTCTTCGGGTGCTTCCACAAGTATCCATCCCGGAGAAAGAACCGGTACGCTTTCTTCCGGATCCGGTTGGCCTCGTCCTTCGTCCATGACGCATCGGGCGTCATTGTCTTCAAAAACCCACCGATCTGCAGCCACTCCCCGTCGTACTTGCTCGCGTCGAAGTCGCTAAGCGCCGGAGTGCTTGTTCCGTCGGTTGTTACAAACGCAGTCTCGAAGAAGTCCACGCCGACCTCTTCGTCCTCCGAAACCATGCCGCCCTCGTCATCGAATCTCGCCCTTGAAAGCATGTCGGCTATGGCGTTGTCTTTCCCGGAAATGTGTCGTATTTCCGGGTCCAGGGACTTGATGTACGCTATCCACCTGAGCATTGCCAGGTCCGGCGTCGCGCATCCGAAAACCATGCCGAGAATCGGCATGCAATCCGTCTCTATGATTACCTCTGTCCCGATCAGATAGTCCTTGTCGGCCTTCACCGCCGAAACGATACCCCAGAGTTCGCGTTTAACCTGGGCGTATCCTCGCTGCCGCTCACTGAGGACCTTCGCGCCGAATCGGATCGGAAACCGATTGCCGTCCTCGTCTTCTTGGTTGACGACCCACCCGATTCCGGTCGGACTCGTGTCAACCGTTATGTACACTGGGGTGCCCTTCCTGTAGACGGCCTTTCGGAGCGCCGGTGCTGCCGAAAGAGCCTCCTTCAGCTTCCGGACCGACTCCGTGTGCTTGTCTAGCCATTCGAATCTTCGCCCTTTCTTCAATAATCCGTATAGCGGCTCCGCAACGTGGGCGTAATGCGGGATCCATATGTGGTAGAATGCGCATGCCCCCAGGAATCTCCGTACTTCCGTGACCGAGCTGCAGTCGGGCTTCATCGCGGAGATGGCTTCTACCTTTGCCGGAGACGGTTTCCGGCCATATGGCCCACATAAGTGTCCGACCACCATGATTTCCGACTGCCCGAAGGCTGATTTCTCCCCCGAGAAGGTGAGCCTCGCATCCTCTAGCCTTTGCAGCACCTTCTCGCAGTCGTCGATGTGCGTCATCACGAATCGCCGGCATCCGTCTGGCCCGATCGTCTCGTCCTTCTCTTCTACCGGGCATCCCTTGATCGGGATGTCGTCTAGAAACGGCATGGTGATGTCCGGGATGCAGTCCCTCAGCACCTTGTTCATTACATTCACCATGTGGGCCACCGAGTTGGTCCCTCCTTGCGGCAGCGTACACATCCGCACTAGGCCGAGGGGAGTTCGCATCGTCATAATGTCTCTGCTCTCCACGGCTAGCTGGAACTGGTCGTACCCTGAGTATAGATCACCGACCGAGTAAATCGACCTTCCGGCGAAGGCCTCCGCGAACTCGTCTATGGTCGGTCCGATCCCTGCGTTCCGAATGGTCACTCTATTGACCGGCTGCAGGTCCTGAATGAAGCGCAACGATCCGTTTTTCTTTGGTACGGTAAACCATCGGTTTGAATACGGGGCGCTCGACGGCTCGAGAATGCCCATATCAACTTTCTGCTTCAACAGCTCCATCAACTTCGGGATGTGAGCTCTCGGAACCGGAATTGGCTTGAGATTCCACGGTACATGCGGTACCGTGAATATCACCATCGGCTCTACGATCGTCGGGTCTACGCACCCGATTTCCTCCGGTGAGAATGCGAAGGCTTTCCCGTGCCTTCCGAGCATTCTCCGAAACCGGTCTTCCTCCGCCGGTAGTAGGAACCCGCCTCCACCGATTTTGAGCTCCCGGAGCGTCTCGTTGGTGAAGGTGTGTCCTATGCAGGCCGGATCTCGTAAGCTGGGGTCCGATGCAACCCCTTTGATTCGCGACTCGCTGCCCTCCGGTAAGGGCGCCGCAACTGGCCTCACCTTCCGGTCCACAGTCTTGTACTTGGTGCTAACTCGGGCCGTCCGTTCCGACTCGAGCCCTCGACCGAAGTCCGCGATGACTTCGTACATTTCTTCGGAACATACCGGTATCGTCCGGTCTTCGTTAAGGTCTTCTTCGACTACCTTCCCCAGCATTCCCAAGGTGTCGTCGAAGGAGACTGCCTCCACGGCTCCGTTGATTTCTTCGTCAGGGCCGAGAACTCCGCACGCTCGAAGTCTCCCCTCCGTCTTTGTTTTCTCTCGGCTGGCGATGCCGACCATCGTACATGCTCCGCTGTCGGAGAAGCAAAATTTCCTACCTATTGTACACGGTTTTATCGTACAGATGTGGGGTTTTCCCGGAGCATCCGGACTGTCGCGGCCCCACGCCTTGGCAGTCCTCTCTAAAAATCCTCTCGGTTTTCGGAACCGAGGGAGTCGCGGTTACGTTCGTGGTTCAGCCGTACCGTCAGAAACTGGACTGAATGGCGCCCGTCTTGGCTTTTGACCCTCGCGTAGGCCGAACCATTGTCCAGCACCTTGGTCTCCATTCGCGCCGCCGTGATGTACGGCTCTCCCAGTATGACCGGATGCGAAGACGTCTCCTGCACAAAGAAGTGCTGGTCAATCTTGACGTCGCCGATCTTGACTCGCACATTCGGACAGGCCCTGTGCAGTTCCTCGGTGGCGCGCGTTGCTGCCCTTATTTTCCACCCGTGCTTGGTGTTGATCGGCCATTTGCCCTTCTTATAGAAGTCCATGGACATCAAATTGATCTCCGATCCGTGGTCCACCAAAGCTATCACCGGTTCCTGGACATCGCCGATCTTCACCGGGGTTTCCGTGGTCGCTCGGGCCCAGTGTGGTCTCGAATAGTGGCTTTCCGCCCACTCGTCTCCCAGCGTCATGTCGTCTAGGTGCGTCGTCCGCACTTCCACCGGTCTTTCCGGTTCTGTCTCCGTTGACAACCTCTTCCGTTTCACCAAGTCCACGATGGAGTCGTGGAACTCCTTCTTGGCGATTCCCAGCACCTCTCGTAACGACAGCTCCACCTTGCTGTCGAGGATCCGTTCCTCCAGGACCTTTCGTAAGTCCGTGGTCCTTTCTATCTCCGTCCCCAGACGGTACCCGCCCTTCTGGGGTTTATCTTGCGTACCGGCCCCGCCGGCTTCGTCCCGTCGTGGCCCGGACCGGGTCTCGTATCGTTGTGAGGGCCCGGTCGTCCCGGGTTTCCCCACCCGCTTCTCTTCTACCAGAGCCTCGTAGTTCTGGCAAGCGGCTTCCACGAAGCCCGTCTTTTCCTCGACCGGGTCGCTCCACCCGGTCATCTCCCGTACCCGTTTCTCCGCACGGTCCGATTCCTCCCTTTTAAGCCTTGCACCGGCAAGGCCTTCCAGCATCGTCGGCCAGAATCCGGCTTTGCTTTCCCTTCGGGCCTCGCCGCCCCCGACTCGAATGCCGGCCGACGCCGAGTAGTGGACGGTTTCCGCGTGTCGGGCCGCCGCCTCTTCCATCAACCTTTTCATACCACCTCGCCCGTCGTTTCGGCTCAGGGCCCTTCGGGTGTCGCTGGCATGCACCCGTCCTTCCCACAGGTACACCACCCTGTTCCTCAGCGCCTCCGCGAAGTCGCCGCAGTCCTTCCGAATGTGGCCGACTTCATCGCACCACATGCACCTGTTTCCTGCCGCCGGCTGTCGGTCACGAGCCGGTTCGCCACCTTCCCTTCGGGCCTGCGCGATTTGGAGGTCCTTTATCGCCCTCGTCAATTCCTCCAGCGCCGCTCCTCCGGTTGAGCCTCTGACTACGCCGGTCGAAGCCAAACCGGTTTCCAACCACTCTCGGGTCTCTTCCTTTCGCACCTGTGGCGCTGGTTCGAGCTTCCTTGCTACGACCGAGCCCGACCCGGTTGCCCCGTTATCCGCCCATTCTCGCCGTTTGTCGAAATGGCCACAGACTTTCTTGACAGCCGCCCAGTCGGTAGTGAGCCCGTCTTCGGTTTCCAGCAAGAGGCCCACTTGCTCCCGATCCCGCTCGTCGACCGACTTGACAAACAGCAAGACCCGGCTCGTGTCCAGGATGGTTCGGTCGAGCGTCGAAAGGCGCGCAAAGTTTTCCTCGAACTCCCGGAGGAGTGCCGACGCGTTTCTTCCCTTCCCCGGGGACTCCACCCATTCCATGAACCTTCGCTTCGAAAGCCGGAGCGCGTCGTCCAGCCCGTATTTCTCTAGGAGCCGACCTTCGAACTCCTCCCAGGTACGGCTCTCCGCCCGCACCTCGAGCACCTCCGCATGGATGCTCGGCATCGCCACTCGGGGAAATCCGGCAAGACGCCTTTCTTCCGGAATGTCCCGCATCAGCATCTCTGCACCGTAGGACGCCAAATACTTCGTGGCATCCTTCCCATCGAACCGGCCGATCGTGCCAACGACCGCCTCAATAGCTATGTCGAGGGCACCGGTGCCCTCGCGCGCGTTTACAATCCGATCCACGGCCGAAGCCATGGCCTCTGCAAGATCCGACCCCCTCATCTTCTGCTCTTCTGCCGCCTCCTTCACGTCAGGTTCACCAAAGATGTCGAGATATTACGCAAGTGCGTGTGGGAACGAGCCGGGACCGCGGGGGTCTCGAACCAAAGAGCAAGCCAGGGAGGAGAAAGAGAGAGAACCTGCTACGCAGGACCGGGGATACACAGGGACACGGCCCTTCAGCACGGAGAACGCGAACAGACACCGACACAGACAAATGCGAATGACTAAATACGTATATTAACAAAATGGCTAACACGACTACAACCCTCGATGGGGCACAGGTTGGTTACAACCGAACAGGCCGGCGAACAGATGCCGATGCTTGTTCGCTTCGACGCACAAAGGGGGTAGCAGGTCGGAGGTGCTGCCGGAAGCACTCGGGCGTTCCTCGAAACAGCGCGAGCCTCCTCGGAACCCTGCACAGAAAGCTATGGAGCTCAAGAAGGAAGGAAACAGAGAGAGAAGCGTCCAGAAACGGTCCGACAGCACTTCGTCCTCTCTGCGCGAGATGCCTGCAACAGCTCTTTCTTGCTCCTTATATAGGCCGACGAGCAGGCCGTCATGTCAGCTTTATTCCCTGTCCCTTTCGAACAGGGATCCGCTCCGTTCTTCACGCATCCGCGTAGTTACGCCGCCGACTCGTACAGTTCCTTAGCTCGCGCGCACGACCGAAAAGACTGTTCGCGCGGTCTTTGTCTCCACTTGTGTTAGGGCCCGTTCCTGCCGATTATCCTCCTAATTCGCTTCTATGTACAACTTGGAGCGTGCGCGCGTGAAGAACTGGTTCCCACGCCTTGGTGCGCCGATTCCGCTTATGGACGGTTTTCTTCACGACAACGTATATACGTATTTGATCGTATATATGTGATAAGTAAACATATGTGTATATTCGTTATTACGTGATTATATCGAAAGTTGTCCTTGTCGGGGAAAGGATCTAGGTACTAACGTAAGCTTATCTTAAGCTTACTTTAGTACCTAGATCTCTAATATTTGGTATCAGATTTATGTACTAATGTTTCTTTGTTTTTCATTTGTCGTTTGATTGATGGTGATCGATCGATGTGCGGTCGGCCTTGATCCAGACAACGATCAACAAAGAACTTTGGTAACTCTTTCCGTAATAATTTTTTTTCTTTCTATTCTCTCTTCTCCCATCTTTAATCATGTGTTTAGTTTATATGTCAATTTTTTTCATTAAGTCAATGATGTTGTAGTGGTCTTTAATTGATTATCTAAAATGTTTACATATGTGCACGAGGTCAATACCTTGTTTGACATATAAATAATATGTGATGAGTGTCGTATGCGTACGAGGTTAATACCTCAATTACGTATTACGTTCACAAACATATGTTACGTTTGCGTATGAGTTTAATACCTTGATTTGTTGTAAAGGATATGCGTTTGGTCTTGTATGCGTAAGAGGTCAATACCTCAATTGCGTATTACGATGATCTCTTATTTGTGGATGTTTCGTGTGCGTAGAGGTATATACCTCGATTACGTATCTCGATCACATCATTTGTGGCTATTTAATATAACGATATGTTAATATAGGCATATGTGGTCACGTATATACGTATTTGATCGTATATATGTGATAAGTAAACATATGTGTATATTCGTTATTACGTGATTATATCGAAAGTTGTCCTTGTCGGGAAAAGGATGTTGGTGGCCGTCCTCACATTTTTGTGAGAATGGCGTTGTCACCATCCCTTTTTCAACAATTCTTTATTGTTGACAACCCCGTTGATGACCTCGATTTCGTTACGTAAAGAAACGCCAATAGCCATAATGATGTTGAGTACGTAGGGCTTGACCCACTTCAAGTGAGGTCGCTCCAATGACACACGTATCCAACATCCCTCCCTCGTTACATGGATACGATGCCACCATGAGCTCGTTCTTACGAGAAGCATTCGTAATGACACGACCATGTGATGGGCCACGTGGGCCTACTACGAAACGAGGGCTCATTTGGCTTGACCATTAGGTTGCACTTTGGCGTATGCCATCATAATTACGTGACTTGAGGTTAGGTAACGTACCAACATAGTTTGGTAAATGAGGGCGAAATAAGGACCCTTGAAATATATGTTCTTTTAAAAAAAACATATATGATCAAATGCCTCACATATCTCTTATACGCATTAAACATTAAGCATTCGAGAAGAGCAACTCACTTGGTTGGCTCAAGTGTTTAATGTATTTGTTCTCGAGGTCTCGAGTTCAAATATGACCAAGACCATACAACATCCTTGATACATATGCCTATAACACATGTTTAGACTTAAGGTCTAAGTGCACCCCGGGGTCCTCGTAATAGGACTTAAAGAGCCAAAACCACATATGTGGGCACCGAAACATAGTTTATTGTTAACATATTTTTCGTGTATAAACTACTCATGACGCGAACATACATGGTTGAGCCTCGGGGAGCCGCCATCAAAAAAATCGATATAGAGATCAGGGAAAGACATTAAATTGTCCACTGAGATGTATTTGGCACAAATAACCCAATACCTTAGTTTCACCGCTCAACAGATGACCGAACTTCGGCAATCTCAGAGTGCTCTTGAGGCACGTGTCATTAGTCTACAACGTGAGACTAATAAACCTGATGAGCGACAAGGTGAACCATCATTTGTCGTTAAGCCATTTACAGGAGACAAAAAGGAAAGAACCGAAGAAGCAATCTGCACATGGCTAGGACGATGGGAGTCTCATTTTGAGCTCTATCCCATGCCAGATAGTATGAAGATTGCATATGTCGGCCGAGAACTCGGGGGTAAGGCCGCCGCCTGGTGGCGTGGGCTCCGTACTATGGGGAAATTGCCTGATACCTGGACAGATTTTGTCACGGTTTTTAAGGGCCAATTTCTGCAACCTCCCTCTCGAACCGAGGCAGCACAAGCTTTAATAAACCTCTCTAGCAGGAAATTTTCCTCGCTAGAAGACTATGTTCACCATACTAGAACCCAAATCCAAAAATCGGGTCTAGAAGGGGACAATTGGTTGATAGCTTGTTTTGTCAATGGCATCCCCAATTCAGACTATCACTGGATAGTGCACGATAAGGATCCAAAATCCTTCGAAGAGGCTGTTGAAATAGTTCTTCGCTATCAATGCACTTCGAAGAAGGACCACAACAAACCCAACGAAGCGCCCGGGACTAAGCAGTCGCAATTTGTTGGGAAACGCAAGACACCCAACGAATTCCTGGATCGCGATTGTAAGCGACAACATCCTTTTTGCGTATTCTGCAAAAAGAAGGGTCATACAAAAGATCAATGTCGAAAGCTCCAACGGAAAGAGCACGACAACAAAGCTAAAGCTGCAGACCATAAAGGTCAAATTCCTAATGTCCTTTAGGTCTATACACATCATTTAAGTAATTGTCAATGTTCTTTCCCTCACTATGTATTGGGTCCCAATGATTTACTACGTGCAAACGGGTATATCAATGGATCTCCCGTACAATTTTTATTTGATTCGGGAAGCTCACACAATTTTGTGAATGATCGTTTGGTTCAGATATGGGGAATCCAACCCACCGTAAGTGATCACACCTACACGGTGCACTTGGCTGATGGAAGAGTACAATACATCAACGGGGCGATTCATTCATTAGGAATTTCGATTGATACTTATATAGAGGAAGTAGACTTCCATGTAATGAACCTTTGTACCACCGATGTAATACTGGGTTATCCCTAGTTTTTTAATAAAAACTCTTCTTTATTTATTGATTGGGTTCGCCATTCCATTTCTTTTGTACTGAACGATTGTACGCATTTTATTCAATGTATCAAAAAACAATCCCTCTCGATTGTTTCCTCGTGTTCATCAAAATCTGAGTTGTCTTGTTCTACGTTATTTTATTGTGTACTTGATCCGGACATTCACGTTTACAATATCGATAATGTCCCTGTTAAATTAACATATTTTGAACAACAACAACTTGATGAAATCTTAAATGATTTTCATGATGTTTTTCCAAGTGAACTACCTGATGGGTTACCTCCTAAACATAATATAGACCATCATATAGATATTGTACCTGGTGTTGCACCAATAAGTATACCTCCGTATCGCTTAAGTCGATCCGAAGAAGATGAGGTATCTGAGCAACTCAAGGACTATTTACGAATGGGTTATATACGTTATAGTAAATCTCCATGGGGTGCACCAGTTCTCTTGGTAAAAAAGAAAGAGGGCACATGGCGTATGTGTATTAATTACCGACGCTTGAATAGTGACGATCAAGAATTCGTATCCATTACCCTGGGCTGACGATCTAATTAACCGTCTCCAGGGAGCTCGGTATTTTATGAAACTTGATCTCCGTACTGGCTACCATCAAATACGTATAAGTGAGGACGATGTTCCTAAAACGGCATTTCGTACGCGCTATGGCCATTATGAGTTTTTGGTTATGCCTTTTGGTTTGACCAATGCTCCGCCTACTTTTCAATAAGAAATGAATGACATTTTCCGAGAACAACTTGGAAAATTCGTCGTTATTTTCTTGGATGATATTTTACTTTATAGCCGTACATTACAAGAACATGCTAAACATGTCCGCTTTGTTTTACAAACATTGCGTGACAAAAAGTTTTATGCGAAGATCTCAAAATGTGAATTCTTCAAGAAATCAATTACTTATCTAGGACATCTCATAACCGAACGAGGCGTTGAAATTGATCCTTCTCGCATTGAGAAAATCAAGCTTTGGCCCACTCTTCAGAATATTCAAGAAGTTCGATCATTCCTTGGTTTTGTCGGGTTTTTGCGAAAGGCTCTTCATAATTACTCCCAATTGACGACGCCATTTACTGATCTTTTAAAAGGTCAAACGCGCAAGTCTACAAAACCTATTGTGTGGAATGCTACACTAGACCTCGCCTTTAAGGAACTCAAGGACCTAGTTTGCAAGGCTCCTTCACTTCTTTTACCTGATCCTTCAAAACCTTTTGAGGTTGAAACCGATGCAAGCGATTATGCTATAGGTGCTGTCTTGTATCAAGATGGTAAACCAATAGCATTCGAGAGTAAGAAACTTGATTCTGCTCAATGTCGGTATACCGTTCAAGAAAAGGAATTATTTGCAGTTATACATGCGCTCAAAACATGGCGCCATTATCTTTATGGAAATCGTTTTGTGGTAACTACGGACCACGAGTCCTTGAAATATTTTTGTGACCAACAAGACCTGAAAGGTCGTAAGGCACGATGGGCTGATCTCATCCAGGACTTTGATTTTTCCATAAGATATCGTAAAGGTTCCATGAACACTGTCGCTGATGCACTAAGTCGCATCCGTGAAGTTAACATGCTTAGTTTCACTGAAATAACATCAGATCTTTATGATCACCTTCAAGGAAAGTATCCTGATGACAGTTATTTTGCAAATTACTAGGCAAGAGTTGAGTCTGGAACAGACACCACCACATCCTCGAAGGAATACTTCCACATTGCTAACGGTTTGCTCTACCGTAATGGGAAGGTTTGTGTTCCAGATTTACCCGAGGTCAAAAAGAGGATTCTTTTTTAATGCCATGATGCACCCTCAGCAGGGCACCTTGGAATACATCGTACACTCGTTCTCATCTCCACTCAATTTTATTGGCCTAAGATGCGTCCTAACATACATAGCTATGTGACTAAATGTCACCAGTGTCAGCTTAACAAAGCTGAGCTACTTAAAGTTGCAAGACTTTTACATCCTTGGACATTCCCAATAATAAGTGGGAAAGCATATCCATGGATTTTATTGTTAGCCTTCCTCGCACCCAAAAAGGCCATGATGCCATCTGGGTTGTGGTTGATCGACTAACTAAAATGGCCAGATTTATTGCTACTAAAACCACGGTAACAGCTTCTGAATTGGCTTACCAATTCATTGACGAATTATTTCGTTTTTATGGGTTACCAATGGATATCGTGAGTGATCGAGATCCAAAGTTTACTAGTGACTTCTGGACGCAAGTCTTTAAGAAGTTAGAAACTACGTTGAGCATGAGCTCCACGGATCATCCTCAATCCGATGGATAGACAGAACGAGTAAATCAAATTATTGAGGACATGCTTCGAGCATACGTTGGTGCAAAACCGACAAAATGGGAACATTATTTCCCAATTTTGGAGTTTGCTTATAACAGCTCCAAGCATACGTCGACGGGATATAGTCCTTTTATGTTGATGTATGGTTTTCAACCACGAGCCCCGATTGATGTTAATATACATCATGATGAGTTGCGAAGTACGCAAAACTTTCTTCGGGATATGCAAGATATGTTGCCGATGGACAGACAAAACGAGTAAATCAAATTATTGAGGACATGCTTCGAGCATACGTTGGTGCAAAACCGACAAAATGGGAACATTATCTCCCAATTTTGGAGTTTGCTTATAATAGCTCCAAGCATACGTCGACGGGATATAGTCCTTTTATGTTGCTGTACGGTTTTCAACCACGAGCCCCGATTGATGTTAATATACATCATGATGAGTTGCGAAGTACGCAAAACTTTCTTCGGGATATGCAAGATATGTTGCCGATGGACAGACAAAACGAGTAAATCAAATTATTGAGGACATGCTTCGAGCATACGTTGGTGCAAAACCGACAAAATGGGAACGTTATCTCCCAATTTTGGAGTTTGTTTATAACAACTCCAAGCATACGTCGACGGGATATAGTCCTTTTATGTTGATGTATGGTTTTCAACCACGAGCCCCGATTGATGTTAATATACATCATGATGAGTTGCGAAGTACGTAAATCTTTCTTCGGGATATGCAAGATATGTTGCATATTGCACGAGATAATATAAAAATAGCTCAAGATAGAGCGTGTTTTTATGCCGACCATCATAGGCAACCTCGTGTATTCAATCCTGGACAGAAGGTATTTTTACGTGTACCTCACAATTCTAAGACATTGTCTACGGGTAAGTGCGCTAAGTTAGCCCCACGGTTTTGTGGACCTTTTACAGTCCTCAAATGCATTGGGTCATCAACCTATCGTCTTGATCTTCCCGATGGTGTTGGAATTCATCCTGTCTTCCATGTGAGTCCTCTAAAAGAACTTCTAGGTTCTGGCGACAATACAGTTACAACTGAAACTCAGGTTACTTCTGAAGAATTATCTTCTAAACCACATGTACCAGAAAGAATTCTTGATATTAAAACAAAAAAATTATGTACTAAAGAAATCCGAGAATTTAAAATAAAATGGATGGATAAATCAATAAAAGATGCCACATGGGAACACGAAAATACTCTCAGAACTAATTTCCCTAACTTTCCATTGCAAGAGTGCAATGTTTTAAAGAGGGGGGGGAGTATGTTACGGGCATGACCATTTAATATCCCGTGGTGAGAATTTACCGTAGTATTTTATACACATGGATAGGTGTGAGGGTTAAACGAGAGTGTAATGAAGGGGAGGATTACTTTTAATCCTCAGGATTGAGACAACCCATTAGGTCAAGTGTGAACTTGCCTAGGGGCCTTGGGTATCGCTATAATTAAGAGGCCAAGCTACCCTCATTTGATCATCTTTTGACTACATCGAGACTCTGCTCTTGTGGTGGGTCAACTCTTGTTGTGAGCGCGCCAACACCAGGTACGGCTCGATGCCACGGCGGTGGTATGGGATGCCGATCGAGGCTCGAGTCCGTCTCGATCCCTTCGCTCGGGGGTGGTCGTGTGGATCGGCACCCTTCTTTCTCTTTCTCCTTTCTATCTATCATTACTTTATCCTTATCTTAAGCTTACTTTAGTACCTCGATATCTAATAGTTCTTCTGGCGGGTCGATCGACGTAACCTCTTGTTAGCTGATTTCAAAGCCCTCTTGGCTGGCTCGAACTTCATTCCCGAAGGTCTGTCTGATGTGCAAAACAACGCTCGGTCACAAACCGAGGAATAGGATCAACTCACAGAAAACGGGAAATACAAAATGCACGAAGACAATAGAGAGAAGAGTACACAGGGTGTTTTACGTGGAAAACCCTAAATGGGAAAAACCACGGGAGTCCTCAAACTCCAACTATCACTATACACAGAGATGTACAATGGTGAAGCTACAAGGCAACAACCTTGAGCTCACTATCTTCGCCACAGGCGGCGGTAATACACAGAGGCGTCGACCTCTTCCTTTCTCTCTCTCTCTCTCGGCTGCTCTCACTTCGCTCTCTCAGCTGAAAACATAAAATGAGCAACAACATAAAACTGTTTGCCCTAAGTCATATTTATACGCATATGACTTTCGGGCTATTTACAAATATAGCCTCAAGGGCCCTTGGCAAACATATTCACAAATATGTCCCCGCATCCGGATCTCGCTCCGGGTACATTCATCATCCGGCTCCGTAGCCGGGGTCTTCATCATCCGGCTCCGTAGCCGGGGTCTTCATCATCCGGCTCCGTAGCCGGGACCGTAACCGTAACCGGGATTGCCGTCATTCATCTCCGGACATCCCATCCGGAGGGACCGAAATCCCAACAAACTCCCCCTTCACTTCGGCATGGGATGTCTCTCCAATCCGATCCTCTTCCGGCATGCTTCCAGCTTGTCGGGTGAGAGTACCTTGGTCAGCATATCCGACCCGTTCTCGTCCGTGTGGATCTTCGTCAGCACGAAGTCCTTGTCTTCTATCCTTTCCCGGATCCAGTGGTATCTACGCTGGATGTGCTTCGTCCGGGAGTGATAGGCCGCATTCTTCGCAAGGTGGATGGCACTCTGACTGTCGCAGTAGAGTCGGTACTCCTCCTGCCGGATACCGAGCTCTCTAATGAAGTCCTTCATCCATATTATTTCCTTGCCGGCTTCAACAGCTGCCATGTACTCCGCCTCCGTAGTTGACAACGCAACCGTCTTCTGCAGCCTCGACTGCCACGAAACAGCTCCCCCTGCATACGTCATCACATACCCTGATGTGGACCGGCTGGTATCTGCATCAGCCGACAATATCCGAATCGGTAAAGCCGTCGAGTTCGGGCTTACCGGAGCCGAATCGGAGGCACACGTTTGCCGTGCCCTTCAGGTATCGGAGTATCCATTTGACCGCGTTCCAGTGCTCTTTGCCGGGATTGCTCATGTACCGGCTCACCACTCCGACTGCATATCCTATGTCCGGTCTTGTACACACCATTGCGTACATCAAGCTTCCGACGGCAGAGGCATATGGTACTTTCATCATGTCCTCCTTCTCACCCTTTGTCTTGGGGCTTTGCTTGCTGGACAGCCTGCAGTTTGCCGGGAGGGTTGACCCGACCGGTCTTGCTTCCGACATGTTGAACCGGTGAAGCACCTTTGTCACGTACTTCTCCTGTGACAGCCACAACTGCTTCTTCTTCCGGTCCCGGATGATGTGCATCCCTAGTATTTGCCTCGCCGGACCCAGGTCCTTCATTGAGAAAGTTCGGTGAAGCGCTTTCTTCAGCATCCGTATCTTGGCCTGGTCCCGTCCGACGATCAACATGTCGTCCACGTACAGGAGGAGTATTAGAAAGTCTCCTCCTTCGAACTTCTTCACAAACACGCAGTGATCAGACTGCGTTTTGTGGTAGCCTTCGTCGGTCATGAAAGAGTCGAACTTCCGGTACCATTGTCGGGGAGCCTGCTTCAGTCCGTAAAGGCTCTTCTTCAACCGGCATACCAGGTGCTCCTTCCCTTTCTTCTCGAATCCTTCCGGTTGCTGCATGTAGATCTCTTCTTCGAGGTCACCGTGAAGGAATGCCGTCTTCACGTCCATCTGTTCTACCTCGAGGTCCACGCTTGCCGCTATGCTCAGCACCGTCCGGATGGAGGTCATCTTCACTACTGGGGCAAATATCTCGTCGAAGTCGACGCCCTTCTTCTGCTGGAACCCCTTCACTACGATCCTGGCTTTCTATCTCGGGGGGTTTCCGACATCTCCCGGTTTCAGCTTGAACACCCACTTGTTTGGAAGTGCCCGCTTTCCTTTCGGCAACTCCACAAGTTCATATGTGTGGTTCTCATGCAGGGAATCCATCTCCTCCTGCATGGCACTTAACCACCTGCGGCTATGGGTGTCAAGTTTTGCTTCTTCAAAGCTCTCCGGCTCCCCCTCGTCGGTTAGCAGCACGTGCTCTGGTTCCGGAAATCTCCGGGGGGCCCTTCTCTCTCTTAGAGGATATCTCCGTTCCGGAGCTTCGGTAACCGGCTCCTCCGTTTCCTCTTCATCCGAATCCATTTCGGGATCGGGGCCGGTTCCAGTATCAGTTTCATCTTCCTCGGCCGGTTCTGTTTCTTCACCGTCTTCGGCCGGATCCTCGAGTGCTAACCGGTCCCTTGCCGGTCGGGACTGCTCTTCGTAGAGTTGATCCTCACCGGTCGACTTGGAGCTCTTCATCTTCTTCTCCGACTCCCAGTCGGCGAGTGTCTTGTCCTCCATGAAGATGATATCTCGACTCCTGAATATCTTCTTGTCGACCGGGTCCCATACTGGGTAGCCGAACTCGTCGTCGCCGTAACCGAGGAATATGCATGGCCGGGTCTTTGGATCTAACTTTCCTCTCCGGTCCTTTGCCACATGCACGTATGTGAGACACCCGAACACCTTCAGATGCCGGTAGGACACTTCCTTACCGGTCCACACTTTCTGCGGCTTGTCTCCGTCCAAAGGTACTGAGGGTGATCTATTTATCACATACGTCGCCGTCGACATTGCCTCAGCCCAAAATCCCTTGGGTAATTTCGCATGTGCTAGCATACTCCGGACCCTCTCCATTATGGTCCGGTTCATCCTCTCGGCCAGCCCATTCAGTTCCGGCGTCTTCGGCACAGTAAACTCGAGCCGGATTCCTTTCGAGCGACAGTACTCTGCGAACTGCCCCCGGTATTCCCCTCCGTTATCCGCTCGTATCGCTTTCAGCTTCTTGCCGGATTCTCTTTCCACTCTCGCGTGGAGTTCTTTGAAGACGGACAATACTTGGTCCTTTGTCTTCAACGGTGCCGTCCACAGCTTCCGGCTATGGTCATCTATGAATGTTACGAAGTACTGAGCTCCGCCATGTGACTTCGCTTCTACTTGACACACATCAGTGTGTACCAACTCCAATGGTGCGCTACGTCTCGTCGGTGGCCTTGAGTGGAAGGAGGTTCGGTTTTGCTTACCGGCCAGACAATCGGTACACTTCCCCAGGTGTACGTGCTTTACCGGTATCAGGTTGTCATCGGCAAGCCTCTTCATCCCCTTCTCACTCATGTGGCACAGTCTCTTGTGCCACAGCTCACCGGTAGTGTCGGCTGCCACGTTCAGCTCCTCCGGACATAGCCGGGAATTCATCAAGTACAGTGTATTGACCTTCCGGGCCCGAGCCACTATCAGGCTCCCTTTTCTGAACTTCATGACACCGTTCCGGATGCTACTCGTGTAGCCTTCATCATCTAGCCTCCCGGCCGAGATCAGGTTCAATCGGACCTCCGGAACGTGTCGAACATCCTTCAGCAACATCTTGCATCCGGTTGATGTCATCAGCGACACGTCTCCTATGCCGGCAATCCGGCATGTACCTTCATTTCCCATCCGGACACAGCCGTGCTCACCGGCTGTGTAGGATGAGAAGTATTTCTTCTCCGGGGTCAGGTGGAACGACGCTCCGGAATCGACCACCCAGGTCATCTCTACACCGGCAAGGTTCAGCTCCCTCTCTTCGGTAATGAGCATTATCTCTTCTTCACTTGCCGCGAGTGCCGTCGTTCCTTTCCGGCCCTGCCCTCGCCAATCCGGACCTCTCCGGTCCGTGGCTCCCCGGTATGCACCGTTTCTCTCCGGTGACTTCTTCGAATCGGTGTCGTCGGCTCCGTTGTCCTTTCGGTAATGCCGACAATTCTTCCGGAAGTGCCCCGGCTTCCCACAGTGGAAGCATGTGGGTCTTCCTCTTGACTGCGACCGGGTCCCCGACTTCTCCCGTCTTTGCGGACTCCGGTTCCATTGTCTTCCCCGATCCGATTCGGTAAGCAGCATCTTCGGATCGGAAACCGGTTCTTTATCTCTCCGACGCGCTTCTTCGTTCAAAATGCTTGTCTTTACCGTTTGTAGAGACAAGTTATCTTCGGTGCAGGAGGTGCTGAGAGTCACCACCAAGTTCTCCCAGCTTTCTGGCAATGTACACATCAGAATGATGGCTTGCATTGCATCCTCCAACGGGAACTTGATCGCCGCAAGCTGGTTCACGAATCCCATGAACGTGCTCACGTGTTCCACCATATTCTCGCCGTCCCGGTACTTGAGGTTCACTATCTTCCTCATCAGGGAGGTCCGGTTCAACGCATTCTTCCTCTTGTAGAGGCCCGACAGCTTCTTCCACATCTCATATGCGTTGGTGTCATTCGCCACATGTTGTAGAACGCTTACATCGACATATTGCCGGATCGTCGCTACGGCTTTCCGGTTCAGGAGCTTCCACTCCGACTCTATTACCCCCTTGGGTATCTCGGCATTATCGATCGGTTCATACAGGTCTCGGACGATGAGAAGGTCTTCCATCTTTATCTTCCAGTCGGCGTAGTTCTGTGAGTTCAACACCATCATGCCCGGAGGCCCACTACCGCCGCCTTCCATTTTCTGTGTTACCGTGCTCTGATACCAATTTGATGTGCAAAACAGCGCTCGGTCACAAACCGAGGAATAGGATCAACTCACAGAAAACGGGAAATACAAAGTGCACGAAGACAATAGAGAGAAGAGTACACAGGGTGTTTTACGTGGAAAACCCTAAATGGGAAAAACCACGGGAGTCCTCAAACTCCAACTATCCCTATACACAGAGATGTACAATGGTGAAGCTACAAGGCAACAACCTTGAGCTCACTGTCTTCGCCACAGGCGGCGGTAATACACAGAGGCGTCGACCTCTTCCTTTCTCTCTCTCTCTCTCGGCTGCTCTCACTTCGCTCTCTCGGCTGAAAACATAAAATGAGCAACAACATAAAACTGTTTGCCCTAAGTCATATTTATACGCATATGACTTTCGGGCTATTTACAAATATAGCCTCAAGGGCCCTTGGCAAACATATTCACAAATATGTCCCCGCATCCGGATCTCGCTCCGGGTACATTCATCATCCGGCTCCGTAGCCGGGGTCTTCATCATCCGGCTCCGTAGCCGGGACCGTAACCGTAACCGGGATTGCCGTCATTCATCTCCGGACATCCCATTCGGAGGGACCGAAATCCCAACACTGTCTTCTTTCTTCCTGGAGTCGGATTTGCTCCAATTCGACTCTTGTTTGCCGGTGTCGTAATCTGGCATCTTCTTCTTCCCTTTTTCTGTGCGCGTGAACCGTCCCCTCGGTTCCTTGCGTGGGGAAAGCACGATTGAGTCTCCACTACTCACCGGCTCGTCATCTGACTCGTCATTCCGACTTAGTCGATCATTCGGCCTAGTTAGCCGGAATGAGATCGGACTCTCATCCAAAGTACTGAATCCTTTGTCCAGAGGGATAGACACTGGTTTGCACTCGGTCATTCTGAACTTGTACAGAAGGTTGAGAATGTAGTGTCGTTGAGAAATCATTATTCCTACTGGTGTCCTAATTACTTCAATGCCAAGGAAGTAATGGAGCTCGTGTAGATCTTTCATTTCAAATATGCCGGGAAGAAGGGATTTGACCTTGTTAATCTCGGCGAGATCCTTTCCTCCCATGACCAAATCATCCATGTAAAGGATGATGAAAATCAGGCTATCTGACTCGTTTCGGATGTACAGAGAAGTATCGGATTTTTACATTCAAAGTCTGATCTGATGAAGATATTGCGTGATCTTCGAGTGCCATCCACGTGGTGCTTGTTTGAGGCTGTAGAGAGCCTTCTTGAGTCGGCACACGTCGTTTGGATGATTGCACAATTCAAAACCGGGTGGTTGGATCATGTGTACACCTCCTCTTCCAATTCGCCTTGAAGAAAGGCATTCTTGACGTCCATCTGGTGGAGGTGCCACCCTTTTGCTGTCGCGATTGCGCTTATGGTCTGCACAATTGTCATCTTTCCCACCGGGGCAAAGGTCTCTTCGTAGTCTATGTCGTGTGTTTGTGTGTATCCTTTCGCAACGAGTCGTGCTTTAAAGCGATTTACAGAGCCGTCAGCATTGTGTTTCACTTTGTAAATCCAGTTGCAGCCAATTGCTTTCTTGTTCGGAGGGTGAGGAATGAGATCCCAGGTCTCGTTTTTGCATAACGCTTCCATTTCCTCCTTCATTGCATCGACCCATCACGGATCCTCTACAGCTTCGGAAAGCATCTCCGGCTCCCGTACTAACGCTACCTTCATAATGAACGCGTAATGATACGCCATGTACTCGTCATAGCCGAAACGGCTTATGGGGTTCTTTCCACGGGTGGACCGGCATAGCTCTACATCCGTGGTGACTATGGCTTTCTGACGCGAAATATGCAGAATATTACTCGGCCACAACCGAGTCTCAGATCGTGTCGTTTCAAATCGAACACCGAGAATGGGAATGGAGGTTAATACACGTACACACAGACAATATGAGAGAGGCTACACAGTATGTTTACGTGGAAAACCCTAAATGGGAAAAAGCACAAGAGTCCACAAACTCCAACTATCACTATGTCGAGAGGAATACAACAGGTGAACACAAAGGCAACAACCTCTTGCTCACAATCTTTGTCTGGCGGCAGTTACAATAAAGACTCACTCTGTATCTCTCTCTCACTCTCTCTTTTCACTCTATACAGTAGTTACACTCAAAAACTCTATACAACAAATAATGACAACACACCATATAGTGTTTGCCCTAGGTCATATTTATACTAATATGACATTAGGACTATTTACAGATATAGCCCCAATGCGCTCTCAGAAACATATTTACCTATATGTCCCTTCATCCGGTGAGACGTTCTCACTGGGCCTGCATCATCCGGTTCTCATCGGGTCTTCCTTTCCAGGTACTCATAATCTAGTTCTCACCGGGTCTTCCTTGCCGGGTACTCGTCATCCGGTTCTCACTGGGTCTTCCTTGCCGGGTACTCGTCATCTGGTTCTCACCGGGTCTTCCTTGCCGGGTAATCATATCCCATCCGGAGGGACCGAAATCCTAACACTAACCGAAATCATATCCCATCCGGAGTGTTGAGACCTTCAAATTCACTGTAGAGAGAGTGAAGTGTTGTTCGCCGGAATTGTAACCAACGGACATAACGCATGGAAAATAGAGTATTATATTAGAAGCGTTAAAGTAACACAGGTAACGGTTCATGCAGGGAGCCTAACCGATTGGAAACCCTGTGTATATAAGGGGCGAAAGACCACTGTAAAAAGTAGCGTATTGTAAGAGTGTCATTTTATTATAGTTTTATCTTCTCTAATCTTGGTATTCTGCCTATTGGTCTCTTGTTTTTCGTTTCTCGTTCTCTGTACAAGACTGTGTTGTAGTAAATACAAGGTAAGTATGGGTTGGGATAACTACACTCCTACGGAGGTTCCGTTTCCCCCTTACGCCTTACAAATCACGCACTACGCATCCCTATTCCCTTGCACCAAGATCACCTTGTAAGCTACCCCGAAGGATTGAGGGTGGACTGCGTTCCTAATTGCTAACACTTTTGGCACGCTTGATGATCTGTGAATCCTCGCAGACCAAGCAAGCAAGGAATGGATGTCTAGCAGACACCCCGCCTCCTCTTTTTAGGAGTACACGGTAGACTCCACGCTCACAGAACAGAGCAGCTTTGATCACTGAGTCTTATCATTGCACGACCAAAGTAGTGCGAACAAACGCCACACTAGTCCACACCGTGGTAATAGTAACCTTCCTTTGCTGACCGTCACCATCGCGACCGGCATAGCTTTTTCATACCCCCGCTTCAACGGAGAAACCGACATTGCGAGCCATATACGATCGTTCCTCAATGTATGGAATGCTAATCACATGGCGCAACAGAAGAACCTTACACGGGCCCAGGCAGACAAAGAGACCAAGGAAACGTTTTTGGTAGCCTTACAACGACCTATCGCTATGACAATCAACGACCTACCAACAATCGCAGAGGATTCAATGGGCCTCATCCAAATGGTAACAATCATCAGCCTAGGGACCTGCACCATTCTGAGGAGATTTCAGAAGATGAACAATGCCCAGAGCCACACTGAGAATATCGCCAACAACCCCAAAATAACAGGCGAATTTAGCAAAACCGGGAAGAGCAAGTCGTACCGGTAGAAACCAATACACCACCAGTTGTAGAGAGAAGTGAGTCAAGCGTACATTGTTTCGTGTGCTAGCAGCCCGGTCATTACGCGACGTAGTGTCCGTGTCGCAAAGGTAAGGAACCGTCGTAAATAAAATCCCAACTGAAGTCCACCAGGTCACAATGCGGCAACAGGCACAAAACACAGAATGGGCAGAACAAGATGAGATACGCAAAGTAGCCCAAGCTGGGGTAGAAAAAGCAAATGCGGCGAACACGGAGCGTATGAGACAAGAATCAACAAACGCCAGCTTGGAGACAGATGATAACACATTATCATCGGACCCCATATGGCAAGCATTGGCAGACTGTGAAATAACGTTGACCATGGATAAGCTCCTCTGCTTGGTTCCTCGATTCCGACAAGTGGTAGACAATTGTATATACAAGGCACAATCGGATTAGACGTCTCGGCCAATTTCGCGAAGTCTAGTACCATCCCAGCAGTAGTAGATCACCACAATTCGGCCATTAAATTGGTACTGAAGGGTCAAGAAGTACAGGGATCCATCGTCGATGGGGGGTCCAACATAAACATCATTAGTACAAGCATGTGTACTCAACTGGGCATTATAGATTCGGAAGCATGCCCTTTGTGGCTCCGTATGGCGGAAACCTGTTCTATCAGGCCCCTCGGGCTTTAATTCAGAAATTAGGAATTGTCGTCGGAGGCCATCACTTTGACATCTCTGCGGTAGTGTTCACATTAGACGCTCCGGGAGTGTATCCAATTTTGCTAGGCAGACCATGGTTACACTCTACCAACATCAAGTAGAATTGGCAGCATAACTATATCAGCTTCTGACGATGCCGCAACAAAGTCCATGTACCTACGCAGGAAACGGCGGCCCCAACCAAGGGCATAACGCCATTATACGCTGAAGATAGTAATATGCTGGAAGGATTGGATGATACTAAGCTTGAGGCATACCTCGATGAAAACCTGCGGATCGTGCCATTATTCGAAATTGACGTAATGGAAACCATTGCGGAGTACGTCCCAACCAGTACGCTTCAAGAAGAGGAGTACGAGCCTAATCTTGAGTCGATAGTGGAGTTAAGTAGGGCACGAGAAGCATTCGAAAAAGAAATGGAAATCTCGCGTCAAGTCACCGCTTCTGCATTAGAAGAAGTCAACATCAGAACTACGATGATGCCACGATTACTCTAAATTGCTAGGGACCTGACCTTAGGTGAGAAGACGACAATGACAGAACTACTCCGGGAATATAAGGATGTTTTCACATGGTCACACGATGACATGAAAGGGTTGGATCTGAAATTTTATCAGCACAAGATCAACTTGTCCACCAACGCGAAACCTGTGCAGCAACGACACTATCGAATGAACCCGAATTATTCGGGTCGCGTGTAAAAGAAGATATTGACAAATTGTTGAAAGCAGGTTCATTTGGCCGGTAAAACAAGCCACGTGGCTGGGTCCAATAGTTGTGGTGCCGAAGAAAAATGGGAAAATACACGTCTATGTGGATTATCGTAAGCTAAACGCTATAACAATTACGGATGCGTTTCCCTTGCCTTTTACAGATAGCTTACTAGACACCATTGCAGGCCATGACAGGTATAGTTTTTTGGATGGCTTCAGCAGATACAATCAAGTATGCATGCACCCTTACGACCAAGAAAATACCTCATTCGTCACAGACTAGGGCGTTTTCGTCGTCGTAGTAATGATGTTTGGTCTAAAAACGGCGCACGCCACTTTCCAGGAAAGAATTACAGATATTTTTGGAGAATATATACTTGCATTTATGCAAGTTTTTCTTGACGACTTTGCGGTGTATGGAACACGAGGTGAACATTTGGGTCATTTACGGCTTTGTTTGGAACACTCCATACGTCACGCCTCAATCTTAATCCGGCGAAATGTGCATTTGGTGTCACCAGCGAAGCACTCCTCGGACATATAGTAAGAAAGGAGGGGATAGCAGTAGACCCTAACAAAATTACAACAATCATTGAAGCGAAGAGCCTGACTAATGCCAAAGCCCTTAGCCGCTTCTTGGGGCAAATACGTTGGCACAACTGTATGTTACAATATCTGGCGGATTTTGCGACTCCATTACACGCCATCGTACATTGTACTCCGTTCAAGTGGACGGCAGTAGAAGACAAAGCGTACGAGGCACTGAAGATAATGCTAACCCAAGCACCAGTCGTACAACCACCAGATTAGACGAAACCTTTTCACGTATTTGTAGATGCCTCAAATATCGCAATAGGCAGCGCATTAAGGCAGCTCACAGAGCCTAATTGGTACCGACCGGTTTATTACGCTAGTCGTAAGTTATCAGATACCGAACGGAACTACTGCACGACTGAGAGTGAGGCCTTGGGTATGAACTACAACATTAACAAATTCCGGCATTATCTACTCGGGCAGAAATTTACGTTTCACGTAGACCACGCGGCATTACTCTACCTAGTCGAGAAGCAGACGTTGACAGGGAAGCTCGCTAGATGGATGTTGTTGCTCCAAGAGTTCGACTTCGTGATTCAACATCAGTCGGGTATGCAGCATGTCGTAGCTGATTTCTTAAGCAGAATAGATAATGGTGATAACGCGTTGCGACAAGATGATGAATTTCCCGACGCTGATATTCTGTGGGTCATGACCACGGCGTCACGAGAAGAAAAGAATTTTCCGGATCTTTGGCTAATGGAGATGACTTACTTTTTTACCATGGGACTATCCACAGCTACGGACGAACGAAAAGAAACGACTGGCAATCCGGAGTCATAACTTTTGTCTGGTCAAAGGCATACTCTACCATAAAGGTAGCGATGGAATTTGGCAGCGCGGAATATGGCAGGATGAGAAGGAAGCCGTACTACGTGAAGCTCATTGTGGCAAGGCCGGAGGGCATTACGCAAGTGATGTCACAACTAGAAAAGCATGGCAAGCGGGTCTCTGGTGGCCAACTACGTAAAAGGACACGTATCAATACTGTAAACAATGTGATTTGTATCAACGCTTGGCACAACCTACGGAGCTCGCAAGAATGCCTCACCAACCAGTACTCCCGCTTGACCCGTTCCAAACATGGGGTCTCGATTTTTTCGGTCCCATTATGCCGGAAACAACAAAGAGAGGCAACAAATACATTCTCGTGGCCACAGATTACTACACAAAGCAGGTAGAAGACAAACCTTTACGGGACAATATTGTGACGTCCACGGCAAGATTCCCTTATGAACACAGCCGGTGTCGTTTTGGTTGCCCAATAGAGCTCATAAGCGACCAAGGGAGCCATTTCTTGAATTTTGTCATCCACGAACTCACGCACCACTACGTCATAGTACACAAGAAGAGTACGCCATATTACCCACAGGTAAATGGGTTAGCAGAATCCACGAACAAGATGCTACACCCTATCTTGAAAAAGATAGTGAATGAGAATAGAAGAGACTGGTACACAAAGTTGCATAGTGCTTTGTGGGCGTACCGAACGAGTTACAAAACGAGTATATAGTCCACGCCTTTCCGGTTAGCGTTTGGGTTAGAGGTCGTAATGCCCATCAAATTCCAGGTGCCCAGTTTGCGGATTCAAGTACGTGACAGACTGTTGGAAGGCCAGTCCGAGCATGGCCATATTGGAACAACTTCTCGAACTAGGCGAAGCTCGGGTCCGCAACATGGCCATATTGGAACAAGAGCAGCGAAGACGTAAGGCGTTCGTAGATCGACATCGGGGCACACGAGAGAAAGAATTCAAGTTTGGGAGAGGCGTACTGGTCTTTCAAACACGCATGAGGCCAATGCCAGGAAAGTTATGATTCCGCTGGACAGGGCCGTACTGGATAATTGGGGTGGAAAATGGGACCTTTCAGTTAGGTACCCTCGCTGGAGAAGTATTACGCCAAAAAGTGAACGGATTCCAATCAAAGCCTTACCTGGGATCCATGCCCCCAAACCCGTTTCACATCGTAACGAAAACGGCAGATGGATCCCAGACTAACCAGTAGACGGGACCCACTGGTAGCAAAATGTAAAAATAATGTTGTACTTTACTATTGGGAAAAAAGAAAAAAAAAGAGAAGATATTCACGACTATTAAAAGGACTTTATGTTATCCGTTCCTTTGGAAACACCATCGATATGCCTACAAGCTATCGGTATCAAGGGAAGTGTATCGTGAAGACTTGTACACGGAGGCGTCGTTAGGGGAAGAGAACGGAGAGCATACCTGGAATATAACCCGGGGCATATATGTAGTTGAGATCGTAGGAACGAAGGAACACAGATGAAAACAATAAGAGCTAATAGATATGTATTACTGCAAACAGTTATCGATGATTACAAAACACGGCTCACGGCTGGTGACCTTACAAAGCTCTTGTAACTATGAAAACGATCTCGCCTATACTCTCAATATCTCCCCCTGCCGAGGTACGTAGACCTCGGTTTATATACTTTTTCTTCATCCAGAGCCAAGCCGTCGGCTGACTGCGAGACTTGAAACTCGGCGTTTTCCTAAATTCTACCTTCCTCACCTACTAGCGTTACTTATCGGCATATTACATTTAACTAATTTATCTTTTTGTCCCATGGACAACACCAGGCACGCCCGTGGGACAGGACTTTGTCCGTCAGACCCATGATTTACAAAAGAGTACCTGTGGTAACAAAAGCAATTTCCAACAAAACAAAATTTTACAAAGTTGCCTCTTAAGACAAGCAGGCGTAACTTCCGTGCTACTCCTCTTCTAAGATGTCAAGAATGTTCTCGGGGTCGTGGGTGTGGGTAGGTTGCTTAGGTTGTGGTGTTGGTGATGGGGGTTGAACTGTTGATGTCGGGGGTTCTGTGTCTTCGAGCGATCTGTCCTCTGTTGCTACCAGGTCAGGCATGGTAGGCTCGGGTGGTCGCTCTGCAAGGGCGGGTTCCTACTGTCTAGCATCCGTGGTGTCCTCATTTCAGGGTTCGTCGTTCTGCTCCGTGGGCGTGGGGGGGTTGGTCTGTATAGCCGCGAGTCGCTCTTGTTCATATGCTTCGGCTTCCAATCAGAACATCATCTGATTATCGTTGAAGTCTTCCAGCAATTGCTCGATTGCCGCGGTGTGGGATTTCACCAATGTATGATAATCCTCGGTTAAGTCCGCACGGAGGGTTTGGATACTGGCTTCATCCATCTTGTAAAATCCTCGTCCCTCCTTCTGTTGGTTCTCGGTGTCGGCGCATAAGATGTGTAGCTCAGCAGCTTGGGTTGCCCATTCTTCGCCTGCACGGCCGAATGATTCCTCAACCTTTTTGGTGACGTGTTGGCGCTGTTTATCGATCAGAATTCGTATGCGTATATCGTCCATGCCGGGTTGTGCTCGATTGGTTTCCAATTCTTCCTTTGCGCTTTTGGCGTCGGCTTGGTACTTTGGAATAAGGAGCTCCCAAGTGGCTTGATTATTCTTTGCTTTCGCGGTCACGAGCGCAATAGTCTGCTCGTAGTGTTTGGTGAGTTGTGTTGTAGCTTCCTCCACTTCCTTTATCCATTCGTTTCGTACTCGTTCTCTCGCGATGATACTTTCCTCTTGTAATTTGTTATAGGAGTCCGAAAGTTACTCCTTTTGCTCGTCAACAATCCGCCACTTAAGCATGAACTCATTGGCCCTTTCTTCCCATTCCCCGCGTTGCCTCCGAATCTCCTCGTTTTCGGCGAACAGTTCCTGCTCCCTTTGGCAATTTCTTTCTTCTTCTCGGAGGATACGTTCTTTGGCGTCGGTGAGAGCTACCTGAAGGTCCAGTAACTCTTTTTCTTTTGCCTTTAAGGCAACCGAGTGTTCCTCTGTTTTTTGCGCGAGTTCGGCTTCTCGACTCGCGTTGTACTACTATGCCATAAGCTCGGCGTGTGCGATGACGGCCTTGAGCTCGTCTTCCCGGCTTGTGGCCTGTTCCCTTAGGCAGCCCATGGCTTCCTTGTGCCATTTCTCCAAATGCTCGGACCGCGCAATTTCGACCTTTAGTTCTGCTCGGTAGTCCTGGAGCGGACGCCCTGTCTGTGTTGCCGCCTACATTGTTTGAGGAAGTGATGTGGTGTCCTTCTGGGCAAATTGCTCCATGACGATAGGCGGTGGAAGTGGGGGCGTGGAGCCGTGGCTGGTCTGGAGTGCTGGTGCCCTATCCACTTCTGGCGATGTGTCGGTGGTGGCTGGTTTGGGGGTGCAGTGATGCTGCCTCGCTCGTCTGTACCGAGTCTGTCATTGTGTTAGTTTCGGCCGTGGCTACCCTATGGTGAGCTCGGTCGCCATCGCTTGGGGTAGAAGCACTCAAGCTTGGTTTTGGGGAAGCGGTTGGAAAGGCCTTGTTAATCGGAGCAGGGAGGCTCAAGGGTGGTTGTTGTTGCAATTGTTGCTCTAATGACGCCAGCCTTAGTTCTGCGGCTTGCCACAGTTGGGTAGCCCATTTGGCCCGTTGCTGGGTCGTCTTGATGCGTCGGGCCAAGTCCTTGGCGGCCCAAGTGGTGCGGTCGAGGTCGCGATATGCCTCTATTAAGGCGGTGTTGAGCTCAAGTACCTCCATGAGAAGTGCGGCGTTTTTAGCCTACTTCTTTCTCCTGATCTTTTGTATGGCTCGATCGTCTTTAGGTTCGAGCTCTCCCATTAAAGCGCGTTGAATCATCTTTAATTCGGCGTATTCTTTAGCCATGCGAGCTGCGGCTGCTACTTGGGCATGTGCCAGGAAATCCATCAGCTCGAATGTTGTGCCGAGTCGAAGTAACGCACTGAATTCATATGCCTCCGTGGGGAGGTCTTTGTAGCCCAGGCCCTCATCCTTGGATATCTGAGTTGTTTGTCCATGCTCGATCTTACCCTGGAGTGACGCCTCGACTAGACTATTGCCAGGGAGCTCTGGCTGACTACGTTTTCCTTCGGGTTTTGGGGCCCTTCGGTTTCCATCTTGGACTCGCGGTTGAGTCGTTGTTTTTTGTTCGGCTGGGCATGTGCTTCAGGGGCTGGTGGTGTTGGTCCCTCAGCTTGTTTCCGTTTTTGGGACCGTGTTTCCAAGGGTTGCTGATTGGTGGGGCGCGGGCTTGGCTGTGGGTGAGTCACCGATGTCTGTGGTGACATCCTCGGTGACGTTGTCCTCGATGACATCTTCCTCGTCCCATTCCTTACACTTGTCGGGCAACGCCCGTTTCTTTTGGGTTTTTGGCGGGGGTGGCACCGAGATGTGGGTAGGGTTTTGAGCGGGTGAAGGAGGCGAAGGGGGTGTGGGCTCTTCCCACAGTTCCTGGTTTAAGGCCAAGAGCTTCTCCCTCTGCTTCCGTGGTTGTGATGGGGAAGAGAGGGTGCGAGGGCAAGAAAGCGAAGGTGGTGGGTAGAGGACTGTAAAAAAATGCATCATCACAGAAAGCAACTTCTTACCCGATTGAAACGAGGCCAGTGCAACGCGTACGCCTTCGCCGGTGATAATACCCCAGTCGATTTTGTTTCCCTCGTATTCACTGATAATGATCGCCGCTTTGTTTTGTGGCATACTTGTAGGAAATGGGTCATCTCCATGATCCATTCATCTTCTTTGTTGTCTAGCAGCATTGTGAGATTAAATAGGCCGACATCAGGTAAATCGTCATACGTGGGCTCAATAGGGTCCCCCTGACTCGAGGCGGCTTAGGTAGTCAGCGACGGCGTGTTGGACTCCGGGTCGATGTTGTATATGAAAATCAAACTCTTGTAACAGGAGCATCCATCGAGCCAGGCAATCTCTTAGGGCTTGTTTATTGACCAGGTAAAGGAGGGCCAAGTGATCGACGTGAAATGTGAATTTTCGGCCTAAGAGGTAATGCTGAAATTTACTGATGTTGTAGATCATACCGAGGGCCTCTCGTTCGGTGGTTGAATAGTTCTTTTCCGCGGCCGAGAGACGTCAGCTAGCATAATACACTGGTTGATACCAATTTGGGGGCGTGCATTGCATAAGTGTGCTCCCGATGGCGATATCTGATGCGTCCACGAAGACATGAAAGGTTCCAACCATATCGGAGGTTGTACAACTTGGGCATGCGAGAGCATTAGTTTCAAAGCTTGGTAAGCCTCGTCCTCGATTGAAGTCCATTGAAAAGCAAGTCGATGCACCGCCGCGTGTAGTGGTGTCACGAAATCGGCGAGGTGGCGTATCCTCCGGCTGTGCCATCTGATTTGTTCCAGAAATCGGCTGAGGGGCCTTTGTGTTCGAGGGTGCGGGGGTGTTTAGGATTTCTTGTACTTTATTCCGGGTCCATGGCGATACCTTCTTGACTAACGATGTGCCCGAGTAGGTTGTCGCTTGTGACCAAGAACGCGCATTTTGCCGAGTTTAAACTTTACCGAGCCTGGCGACATCGATCAAGATAGAGACGTAACTGGGCCATGTGTTCTAGTTGTTGGCCATACACGGCGAAGTAGTCGAGAAAGACTTGCATGAATGTCGGGATATACTCGTTAAAAAATTTCGGTGATGATGCCGCTGGAACGTGGCCAGCGCCGTTTTCAAACCGAACATCATCACTTCTGCCACGAAAACACCCCATTCTGTGATAAATGTTGTTTTCTCCTGATCATCCAGGTGCATTCTAATTTGGTGTAACCACCGAACCTGTCTAGAAAGCTGTAGCATTCGTGAACTGCGACCGTGTCGAGAACACTATCCATGAACGGGAGAGGGGAATCCATACGTGACCGTTGCAGCATTAAGCTTGCGGTAGTCGACGCAGACTCGGATTTTCCCATTTTTTTTAGGGACAACTACAATTGGGCTTACCATGTGGCGCGTTTTACAGGTCATATGAAGCCAACTCGGAGGAGCTTGTCTATTTCTTCCTTGACCTTAGCCGCATAATTGGGGTTCATCCGATAGCATCTTTGTTGAACCGGTCGAGCGTAAGGGAGAAGATGGATTTGGTGTTGGTAGTAATGAGGGTCCAAACCCTTCAAATCCGTGTAAGACCATGCGAATACATCCTGGTAATCGGTGAGTAAGCATATGAGCGTTGCTCGTTCGCCGGTTGGTAAGTTATTAGCAATCTTTAGGGTGCGAGGGTTCTCGTCCAAACCGAGGTTCAGTGTTTCGAGCGTTGATGCCTTCACTCGTTGGGAGAGGGCGAGTTCACGTTCAAAGCGTCCTGAGTGTGTCGTAATCTGCGATGGTGGTGGGATCTGGCTCGTCCTGGGAAGGTGTATTCTCTGTGACCTCCTCGTCTAGAGGTGTGCGACGGCCGATATGGCATCGATTTGATGAGGGGTATGATAGTGGGATGGTCTTCTAGGAAGTCATCCACCTCGTCAAAGGCTAACCCGTCGAGCATGTACACCCCTTCCGCGTATAAAGGCGAGGTATTGTGGGGCGTGGTTACGCATTCTTCCGTTATGATCCGGACCTTGGTCTTTCCTTGGCGAAACGAGATCATGTTGTGCTGCCAATGTTGTTTGATATTTGTTGTGCGCAACCATGGTCTGCCAAGTAACATTGGGTAGGCGCCTTGTGCTTCGAGTCGTAATACAACGGCCGAGATAGTGT